>NW_008679532.1:17273-22887 GCF_000695815.1 Acanthisitta chloris | reverse complement strand
AAGAGTGCCCTTCAGCAGTTATGGAGGACTGGCTCTGTAACTGCTATGAAACTAGGACCATTGGCATTTCATTTTTTCCTCACTCAATCTAAATCAATGTTATGGTCCTTTCTGTCCTTCAGCTCTCTGAGGTGAGGAATTTGGGATCCCCTATGATAACATGGCATTGCCAAGAGTGACTTGAGCCCTGAAATATTCCATGCTTTCTCCAGACAGTATTTCACAAGGACGGAAATGGGCACTCCTTCATCTACACCATGGACATTAGCACCATCTATTCCAGCCAGCCCAGCCACACCCTGGGAGGGGCATGGCTGCAGGAGCTCCCTCCTCCCATCAAGGGGCTCCTCTGCACAGTGCAGCATTTACCTCCCTCAGCTTCGGAGGCTGCTGCTCCATACCACTCTGCTCTGAACAGACCACACAGCTCTGCAGTACTCACAGCAAGGGCTCAGCTCTTGGCTGGTTTTCCCAAATCTTGGTGTATTATTTAAAACTGTTCAAGGAGGTGTTACCTAGCCTCTCTCCCACTCCCATCCACATAACAGATGACACCATTTAACTGCTAGAGCACACGATCCATCATTCTTTGCAACGCCACAGGTGTACTGGCTATGCCATATGGCAACTTCTCAGATTTGAACAGCCCTTTTGCTTGTGTTCACAGCAAAGAGTATTTATTAATCTGAATCTGGTGTCACATGCTGATATACTTAAGAGAGGTCAAGTTTTGTAAGCCTCTCCCCACCTGTCACTTTGAAAGTCATGGCTTAGGCTTGGCTGCTGATCAGCCGTCAGGGGTTTATGGTCTGCATGTGTCAAGCTTCTATCTTTCATCTGAGCTGTGGCAATAAAATTTTAAATAAAAAATAATGGTAATAATAACACTTTTATCCATTGACTCTAGAAGGCTTTGACACTTTTTATTAGTGCAGCAACATTTCCTTTAGTGATTGCCAGAACAGGGAGGGAGCTAGCCCCATCCTGACCTGTTTTGTGCCTTCGCTATTGATCCAGGTCCCAGAGCAACAGTGGCAGCACTGTAAGGGGTGACAAAGTCCCTGCTGCCAACAAAAAACAAACACTGACTGGAACTGGAGACCACAACTTCACAGAAGCAATATTAGTAACACTTCAGACAGCTCCTCATTTTACTGCAGCTTCTGTTCTTGGTTTTCTTTAGGTCTTGTACAATAAACTTCTAAATGCCTGCAGGAAGGCTCATCCTAGGAGATTTCTACTCTGATTTGGCAGTCTTGAGGGGTTCAGAGAAGCATCAGTGAAGTGTGACTTCAGCTACAGGGCACTGAGCTCTGCTCCTCTAGAGCTCCATCCCTACTACATTCAGTCAAAAAAGAAATCTGTTGGACTTGCTTAAAAAAACCCCAACAAACCAAAACACAATCAATGAACCCCAAGGCAATACTAGTAGGTCTGGTATTTATTCCATTGGAGACTTGCAATATTCAAATTTTTAAAAACCATTTCTATGTTTCTTTGCACAACATGAAATAAAGGAGATCTCCCTATTCCTCTTGCTTTTTGCAGTTATCCGTTGCCCATCTCCTTCTTGGACATTATAATAAAATTGGGTGCTGATGATCATTTATTGTTTTAAGCCAACACACTTCTCCATGATTTAGGCAGCAATCTTCTCTGTAGTTTAGGCACTGATCATAATTCTAGAAAAGAACCAAGCAGAGCTGAGCTCTACTGAAAACCTGAAGAGATTTAAAACAAAAAAATGACTTTTCCATTTTATGGCAGATCTTTATTAAAGTGATATTTCCCCTCATCTTATCCTCTGAAACCTACTGAAGTTTTAAACTTTATTTCCCCTTTTTTATTTAAGTGGACTCTTACTTCAACATCTTTAAAGCTATTTAAAGTTCAATATTAAACATGAATAATTGCCTTCTGACTTCAGTGCATGATGAAATAAAAACTGACAATGCATGTCTTCTGGTGACATTCACACCTGCATCTGTGACAGAGACTTGTAATTTGATGAAAATTAACTTTACTCTGGGCTATAAGGGCAAGTTTTCAACCAGCTTCAGTGTCACATTCTGCATCACTTTCCTCCTTTTCATGGAGCATGGGGTGATGGGAGGAAAAGGAGTGGATGAGTAGGTGAAATCTAAGTGCTTTTCAATCCTTTTGCAGCTTGAAGTATCTCACTGATTAGAAAAAAGAAAAGTAGAAAATGCATGCCTGAGCATCTTATCACACAGTTCTTTAGAGAAGCAACAGAAGAGAGAAGCTCGTTGATCTCCATCATTCAAAAGCCCAAATCAATCTGAAACAATTAGCAAAAAAGTGCAACAACTCCTTCCTGAATCTCCCTTAGCCTCTTTCATCCAGGCTAAGCACTACTCACTAAAGGGTTGCACTGAAGAAGAAGTGCACCTGAGAAGTCCAAGCTCAGCTGGTGGACAGTGCATGGAACAGAAACACCACCAGTGACATTGGCTGTGTAAATGAGCCATGAATTATTCATGACCTCTTGTGAACACAGCTGATACCTGTGGGAGTTAGAGGATGGTTACCAAAGGAAAAAAGTGTATTTTAATGAAACATAAATATTAGATGGAACATTGCATGGAAATCTTGAGTTTTACACATCATTTCCAGGGGAGGAAAAGGCATATTTTTGACTCTCTTGAGGTGCCAATTCATTAATTAGTATGGATATGAAAGATACATGCTGAGATGCGTCAGTCAAGCAATTATCAAGGAAGTATAATTTGAGAGTAAAGTCTGGCAATGAGAAGTTACTTTTATGCTCATTTACACTCACTTCATAGACATTTTATTTAGCAGGATCTAAGCAAGGAGAAGCAAAGGAGGAGCAAGTGGCTCCTAAATAAGGACTTTGTTTAGGACCATGGTATGTTCTCCTTGCTGAGAACTGGTGAGGCACAGATCCCACTGCAAGACCCAGTGCTCCACTGCTGCTGCCCAACTTTCAGATCTCCATGTAGGACTCAGGTGGGGTCTACCCTTTGCTTTCTCATTCCTTATCTGCTGCCAGTGCTGTTCAGAAATCATCTTCCTTCAGGCAGACTGTGAGATGAAAAGTGTAGAGAATGCTAATGTTGCTGCCATGAGAAGACTGTTCCTTTTCCTTAGAATTCCTTCTTTTGAGCTTTGGAAAATTGGGACTTCTCACATCCTCTAGCAGACACTCCTGCTTCCAGAAATTCCAGGTAAAAAAGGCCATGGAAGTCAGGTGAAGGCTTTATTCCCTAAACACTCTCTACATATTAGCTATGTAAAAGCAGTATGAATGATGTGGATGTCAAGGACCTAGTCTATTTCTAGCCATGATTTGCTGCTGATGTAGTTTATTTAGCTAAAATCTGAATGAGAGAATTTCAGTCTATGAAACTTGTAAAGGTTAGAATACAACACAAATGTTCACCTTATAGCTATTTTCTACCCTTTCCTTAGACAAGATGGAACAGTTAATTTGATTGTTTTATTATTATTTATTTGCTAGGAATGTTCCAATTTCCATGTAAAATATTATTTTTTTTATGACTGGACTCAAAGGACATTTGTTAAACTTATTTCCTTGCAAAAGATAAGCACATAGCTAAATGGACCTTTCATGCACCATCCTCTGTAACATGGATATGGGAGGAAGTTTGACTTTCACTCTCATACTCATCAGGATCAGATCCTTAGAGACCCTTCCTGTACACGTGTGACAGTGCCTGTATTTTCAATGTTGAAATCTTACAGGCACCTTTTGAACTGAAAATCCTCTGGGAGTCAGTCTTTTTTCATGCAGCTTTGCCAGAAGAAATCAAATGACTTCTCCCATTGACTTCTTTCATTCACTCAGTGAACTTCTCCATATGTTTGCCACAGACTGATTTTCCGATCTCCATTTTCCTTTGATACTGACAAATGGGGATCAAAAATAGAGGCTTCCCTGCAAAGCAGAGTCAAGCAAAGGTTTCCAATGCTCTTTCACATGGCACTTTCAATTTCATCACATTTGGCAGCCTGAGGTGTCACAGTCAAAAGTGAGGCATCATCGTGCCCAATAACTCATGCAATAAATGGCTTAATTTTCTCTTTTAGCCCCCTCAGTGTAAAATGTCGTGCTGTAGGACAGGTTATCTTGCATGACTTATCAATTGAGACCAGTTCATATCTTGTTCTTTTAATAACTTTTCTTTTTAAATATCTCCGTTTTACATATGAATTTGGAATTTGCCATTCCGTTCCCTGAAGAAGTGAAAGTAAAGTGTCTTTTGAAACTGTATGTCCACTGTTTGCTGTATTTGTGGCTTGAGGAGAAAGGTATTTGGGTAGTTTTTGCCTGTAAAGTCTTGAGAGTGAATAACCTTAGTGCTGGGGAGCGGATCGAACTATTTTCTGGAAAACTTATGGGCTCTGAGGTCTGTACTCAGCTTTCTGTCAAAAACAGCTGAGTAGTCTGAACATAAAATAGCAGAGCTGGGTCTGGCAATACAGTGAACTGAAAGATCAGGAAAAGAAGTATTTCTCCCCTGCTTTTCAGGAATATCACACTTCATTTTCTGAGGTATGGACTCATTTGGGTCTCTTGTGTTAGACAGTCTTTTGGAGTGCTGCATTCAATTTGTAAGTGGCTTGTAAGGGAGAAAGGCAATTCAGCCGGGGAGAACTTGGGCAATAGCAGCAGAATGCAGCAAGTCGTTCAGAGAGGAGAAACTCAGTCAGTCAGACCTCTCTGGTGCATCTGCAACACAATTAAACCCCCAGAACGACCTTCATTAGGCCTGGAGTGTAAGTCAATATAAACAACCCTCAACTTGACAAACATTTTCCCTTTAAAAAGTAACCTTTCAGTTCTATTGCTTTTGTACCGTTTTAGCCATATGCTAAATATTAGAATGCCTCGTTCTGATTTACCCTTCACATATTAAGGTGAAAACTCTGACCTAGTGCATTCTAATTACTTGGCTTATTAGCTTCACATTATATCAGTAATGGTGTGATAGCCAACATAATTACTAGGACTTGAAAAATTATACTTTGCTGTACTATTTCATGAACTGTGAGATGGTTCTCTTTTCTTATTAAGTTTCTTATTTAATGGGTCCACCAGATTTTTCATCTACCTAAGCCATTGATCAAACTGGTAATTTTAGATTTCAGCTGCAATTGAGAAATTGCCCTTTAAAACAGTGAGATATATGTTTTTTAGAAGGAAATGCAGACATTTATTTTTCTCCTGTGTTCTTTATTGACAGGCCACCACAATTAGGTAGTTGCCTTATACTGTTTGAATGCCATTTTTAGCTTATAAAGCTTTGGGAAATTTAGATGCTTTCCTCAGGGAAGCTATTTTTGGTTCTTTTATTCTTTTGTCAAATTATTGGGTTTGTTTTCACTAAAATTCTGACTTAAAATTTTTAATTAAAAGTTTTTTTCTCCACTTGCTGGAAGAAAATACAACTTCCACACCTTTTACTAGTTTAAGTGAAATGCTAACTTTCCATCCAAACCTGCAGGACTGGCAGTTAATTTTTCACCAGCTTAGTCTAGGAGTTGAGTCTGAGTTGTTCTGATCCTAAATATTTTTAGCTCCCAGTATGCAGATACAGAAGAGACTGTT
>NW_008679532.1:12907-17168 GCF_000695815.1 Acanthisitta chloris | reverse complement strand
TCATAGATCTGCCCTGAAGTGGCTGATCGTCTTCTTTGATGAGGAAAGTAGCAACAAGGCTGAACAGAATAGACTTTCTGAAGCCGTCAAGACAAGAGGTGGCTATTCTGTACACCTCAGAGTGGACTCACAATGCCTCACCGTGTCCAGAAGCTCTTCTTGCACTTCAGCAGACTTTGGACCAAGCCCCTGATGTACAGACATGGTTCTTTCCCTTTTAAGCCATCCTGTAAGACAAGCATCCATGGTCCTGCCTGTGATGGGACCTGCAGTGCCTTCTGCTGCCTGTGCTTTCCTTTGAAGAATGAGATTCATCCATATTACTGACCCACTAGTCCAGGACTTAGGCCTAAAGGGCAGAAATCCAGGTCAGACTCACTGATGTCCATGTGTCCCTGATAGAGGGGCAGCTACGAGGCAGTTCTGGAATATTTGTCCCCAGCCCACAGAAGCAGAGAGTCAGTGCACAAGTGTAAGTCAGTCATTCTCAAGAAAATCATGTCAGCAGCCCCTGGACTGAATTAATCAGCAAGCCATCCCTGCCATGCTTTTTGGATGCAGTCACAGAATAACCTCCTGGCTTTTGGCAGATGGACCTGCACTTTTGCAATACTGTGACAGCTGGAAGAGTTTGATGCTGTCTTGACTCAACATATCAGTCAGAAGCTTTCCCTGTGGGGAAACCTATGTGTGTTTTAGGCTTATGTAGTTGGAAGAGAAATGAAGCTGACTCTTCAGTGGGTTTTTGTCTGATTTTTTGGGGGTTTTTTTGTTTCTTTTTCTCCACTATTTCTCTTTCTTTTTTCCTAGGCTGAAAAAGAAAACACATCTTTCACCATTTCTGAAATGAAAGGAAAAGTTGTTGTGAGAGACACTGACACAGGACTTTCAGGTTCCCTGTGAGAATTTCACTGAAGGGATAAATCCCATCACAATTCTTCTACCTGACCAGAAGACAGATCATCACTCATCAACAAAGTCCATTCTCCCTGTGCAGCTGTACAATCCAAACCACCTCCCAATTTCACGACTACACCTTTAAGCCAAGAGAAGTGTAAAATGGCCAGTGATTCTTTAATTAATAATAGGAAATGGCTTTTTTTAATGTAGCAGAGAGCACCTAGAAATGTATCCTTCCTGCAAGGTTTTGATGGGGGGCTACTTAATTCTATTGTGCTTGGTGCAATCTGTTTAATAGTTCTGATTTTCTTGACCTCTCTACATGAGGAACATTATTATAAAAGGAACTATATTGAAAATCTTTTAAAGGTAATAGTAGAGGAAAAACCAGAAGGTAAGAGGCAGTGTGAGCTTGAATATGAGGCACCAATGTTAGTGCAGACCTACAGGTGGCTTGACACTTGCCTGCTTGAGCGATCAGGGCTCAGTTCATGCTGCATTCAAGATTAGTGGAGGTATTAAAGCCACAGCTCTTGATATTAAAGAGAGAGAGGTGAAGGTTGAGAAATTTCATTCTTAAATTGGATAAATTTGCCAAGTCTCTGGCTGCAGTGCAACACTCATTTATTTGCAGGTGAATTTAATAGGCAGGGTGTTGAATGAGGAATTACTTCCGAGACTAGTAGATTGGGTTAGGTAGAATCTGCCCAAAGCAAGAACAATAGGTTGCTTTTGTGCTAATTTGGGCTTTAAAAATAATTAAATGCACCTGACATTTTAGGTAATCTTATGTATTTAAATTAATATGAAACTCAAAAGTGTGATTTTTGGACTCTTCTTCACTAGTGTATGCCAATGTTATATAATATGCTCTGTGTAATATAGAACTATGCATCTTGTGGTTTCTTGATAATTTAAGCAAGAGAGGCTTTTAAATTAGCTATTAAATTACCATTTAGAGATCTGATCATCTTCTAATTTCCGTACAAAGTCCTCCACAGGGGATAAATCTAGTTTAAATGTTCTCTCCTTCCCATGGTTTTTTACTCTAGCTGTAAGATGATACAACATTCCTGCATTGCTAACTGAAATACATTACAAGCACCTGAAAGGTTTTATCTCAGTCTTGTCCAATAACTATATTGCAATTGCAAATGCAAGCAGAATTATGAAGGAAAACATGATTTCTGATTTTGTTCAGGTCCCTTACCCAAGCCACAGGTGTGACAGCTGAGCAATTTAGAAAGGCACAAATCGTGGTTTTAAAATACTTGTAAATGCTAATTTACTAGCAGAATTGAAATTTCACATTTTATTTCTTCTGACTGTTTGAGCAGATATTTGTTCACTGTTTTTCTGGGCAGGAAACTTGCACAGTTTTCTCGAGCTGAAGCAGGGGGTGAATTTCTTTGCTGCACTGCAGAAGATGGGAAGTGTGTTTGGTGTTTCCCCTTGCTCACCATAGCAGGAACCCTGCGCTGCTGTGGCATGAGGTGCTGGGAACAGCCTGACTCTGCAGGCTTGGCAGGGGGATTTGTTCAGCAGATGTAAACAGAAAAAATACACAGCTCAAGAATGGTCAGAGAAATTAAGAGTGAGGCACTCTGAGCTTCATTTCCCCTTCCCTCCCTTCTTGACTCTACCATTGCTGCCTTTCCAGCTGATCCCTGTTACAGCAGATCCACTTTCCTGACTGCAGTCAGCAGGGCCCAGAAATATTTGCTGCATTATCCTTCCCCTCTTCAACATTACTGTACAAATAGTGTCTGTTGTGACAAATAACACGATACCATTGTGTACTGTACAAATAGTGTCTGTTGTGACAAGTAACATGATACCATTGTGCGTCCACACTGCTGGAAACAGACAACCTGTGACCACGTGAGCTAAGGGAAAACCTGAGGAATTAAAATGAGGATAGCCCAATTGTTATGTTTTGTGAGTTTTGCCTTGCAAGGCACTTTCAATGTTATTTGAGTTCTACTTCCTACTGTAATACACCTTTTTATGTTATGCTGATGAGAGAGACAGAGCTAGGAATCGTCATGATCTTCTTAAAAAAAAAGAATGTAAATAGAAATAAACAATAAATACAATAAATCAGGGTTAGCCAGGCCTGTAACAGTTAAAGAAGTAATGAAAAAAACAGATACTAAATCTGAAACTAGACTGAGCTCATGCCCTTCTTTTGCAGCTTGAGTTCATTTAGTAAAAAGAGATATTTAGACTGTAGCTAAGTTTTTGAGCCTATAATTGCAAACTCAACATTCAAGTTCAATATATGCTTTTTCTGGGTCCCAATGAGTTTTCAAAACTGAAATCTTAACCATCTTTTCATGCTGCAATGAACTCTGCCCCAGTACCTGCATCAGCCTAGGAAAACTAGCTCAAGTGATAGGACAAAGCTGTAATTTTGATACTGTGTTCCATTGAGAACAAAGCAGCATTCAAAACTGCTGGAACAAAATGCTTTTCCAATATGATTCCTTTCTCTGGGTTTGCTGCTCTGTGTTACCATGTCCATTCACCACAGGCACGTGGTCTATTCTTCTTTCATTCCAGCTGCACAGAAAATATAATTCTGCAGGCTGTAAGCTGTGATCCACTGCTAGGACACAAGGATAAGGATGCTTTTGTCTATCTCTATAATGGAGTAATCTATTCCTGGGCAGGTTCCAGAGTGTATTTCTAATAAATTCTCACTATCACAAATTGCCCAGACATATGTAACCCCAAAGGATCCCATTAATTTTGCTTTGATACAGATTATAACAGACTAATTATTTGCTCCTCTGGAGGTTGCCACAGATGGGGTACAACTACATCCTTTGCTAAAGAAGAGCATGTGCCTCTCTAAGAACAAGATTTACCTCTCAAGGTTTCCTTTCTGCCTTTGCTCTTCTGTTGTCCTCTAACACACTCAGAAGTTATTGTTATTGGCTACTAATTTAATAAAAATGCAGGGGATTCTGACTGAAATGATAACCACCAAAGCTATTCAATTGTTTTGCTGTGTAACGACTCTGATTGAAATTCTGGGCACAGCAAAGTCAAAGGCAAAATTTCCTTGGCTTCTGCAGGGGACTGGAATTTCATCTAAAGTGAAGATTGTTTTTGATTTAGACACAAATATCTTATAACAATTTCTAATTCACAAGTCTCGTCTAGCATAATACCACATTAAGCAAGCCAAGAAACCCTAATCTAAAGGAGACTGGCAAGTGGAGGCTGAACATATATTCATTTCAGGTGCTGTGTGCTAAATACAAATCTCTTTACTTGGCATGTGATGTCTACCAGGAGATAATGTTATCAGGTGTGTCCTATGTGCTGTAGAGATCATCACTTTAAAGGGAGAGGA
>NW_008679532.1:11797-12892 GCF_000695815.1 Acanthisitta chloris | reverse complement strand
AGGAATGAAAGCAGCAGTAGAAGAGGAGAAAAGCTGTGGTAGGGCATGAATGTCTTGTAAGTGATGCAGAGATGCTGCAGAAATACTGGAATTCAGGATCTGTCCTTTCCAATTGGCTTTTCAAACAAAATACATGGAAATAAATCCCAGTTTTAATGTTTACATTCTGCATTTCCCTATGTACATATGTGAGAAAGTGATGGAAATGCTCAAGTGAAAACACCTCTGGCTTAACCAGCTAGTTAGCTCTCACTGTTTCTGAAAATAGGTGATACCAATGTCCTTTGGATACACAATTTTCTTGCAGCAGGAAGAGCTATCTCAGTACTGCCTTTTATAGACAGACATAAAGCAAGCTAATATACACAGAGACATATATGTGACTGTATATATGTGCATGTCTCTACCTACCTTTTTATATATTTAGGCTCTGTGTGGGAGCAGAGGAAGGGATTTTTCCTGTTCTGAGCAATTCCATACCCTATCAATATATGTATGTGTGTGTGTGTGTGTGTGTATTTTAGCACTTACTTTTTTTCTCTCCATTAATTCAGGCCTTGAATATATACATGTTTATTTTTAAATAACCACAAATTAGCCATGAAATGTTAAATAGGATAATGAACTCATTAAGCACTAATTGCTGAGGCAAGAGGCTCTGGTGCCGGCATGATCCATAGCAGAGCTCTCTAGTGCAGTGCACAGGGGGAATTTCCAAACTGGGGGAAACAGAAGCAGCTGAGAGAGACGCTGAGAACCTGCAGCTGACAGGGCCAGGAGCAACATGGGCCAAATCCCCAACACTTATAGAAGTCATCCCTTGGGGAATCCTAACAATCAGGGCATGGCTCAGGAGCTTGTGCAGCAGAGAGTGTGCTGAAGCCCTGACAGTTCCACCAGGGAGCAATGGTATCTGCCCAGCAGAAAGCTATGGCCTCTCTGCAGCCTGAGGCAGCTGCCCAGGCAGGGCTCTGGCAGAAACATATTGCCACCCAGGTATCAAGCTGCCATAAAAGACGATAAAAATGCTTCTATCAATACATCAGCAACAAAAGGAGATCTAAGGGGAATCTCCATCCTTTATGGGATGTGGGG
>NW_008679532.1:0-11749 GCF_000695815.1 Acanthisitta chloris | reverse complement strand
GCCACCTTTGGATCAATATTTGCTAGTAAGACTGGTTGTTCTCCAGGTACCCAATTCCCTGAGCTGGACAGGGAGCAGAATGAAGCCCCAATAATCCAAGGGGAAGCAGTCAGCACCTGCTACTCCACTTACACATGCACAAGCCTGTGGAGCCAGTTGGGATCCACCCAAGGTTACTGAGGTAACTGGACACACTGGATTGATGGGCTGAGGCTAATTGCATGAGTTTCAACAAAATCAAGTGCTAGGTCTTGCACTTGGGTCACATCAACCCCCTGCAGCGCTACAGGCTGAGTCAGTGAGGCTGGAAAGTGGCCCAGCAGAAGACGCCCTGAGGGTGCTGGTGACAGTGGCTGAACAAGAGCCCAGGTGTGCCCAGGTAGGCAAGAAGGCCAATGGCATCCTGGATTGGATAAAAAACAGGCTAGCAGGACAGGCTGCCCAGGGACATGGTGGAGTCACCATCCCTGGAGGTATTTAAAAGACTGTAGATGCAGCATTTGGAGACATGGTTTAGTAGTGGACTGGGCAGCACTGGGTGTATGGTTGGACTCAATACTATTAAGGGACTTTTACAATCTAAATGATTTTATGATTCAAATCACCTAACATGGTTCCAGCATGAACACAGGAAATTCACACACATTCCTTGGGAGTTATCGTAAGATGTAGAGTGATTTAAGGGAATGGGAAGAGCAGCCGTTAGGGTGGTTGCACAGGACCTGGGAGATGACAGTACATTTCATCATCCCACTGTAGAGGTTTCCATGCAGCTGCTAAAGGCTCGAACCTCCCTTCCCATCCTTAGAAGAGTGATAAAACATCTCGGTGGGAGGGGAGGACAACAAGCACATGAGGGCTTGGGGGATGGTAGGTGACACATCTAATGAAGGCCATTAACGTATCACAGTTAGAGTTTCATGGAGCAAAAGAAAAGTCATTAGTCTTTTTGTGTGTCAGCTAACAGAAATACTGTGGAACAAAGTCACTTTTCCTCCAGCAATTTGAATTCACACAAAAGAGAGATCTTATCTCCAAGTTCTTTTGTCACATATCCACAACACACAAGGGGAGCAGTTACAGCCGCACTTCTGTTTAAGGGTACAGTTAAAATGCACTTTTCAAGTCAGGCACGTTGGTTTAGGTTACAATTGCTTAAGCTGAAAAGTCAAGAAGCAGCAGCAATATTCTTAATGCAGAGGTTTCATGCAATCCCTGTAGCACTGCATCATGTCTGTGAGATGTAAGCTATGATGGTAACAGTTGTTCATCCTCATTTGGCCTGTAAGGACACTGGTATCTCAAATAACATAAACAACTCCGCTCCCTCCTCCTGAGGTTCAGCAAACTTTCTGGCAATACATCTGATACATACTCAACAGACTTCAGCATTAAAGATACTTTTTTACGTTTTCCAGTAGTCAGTGTAAGAAAGAGATCCAGCTATGGTAAGCAGTACTAGTACATTTATATTCATTAAGTACTCAAGTTAGAGAATTACACATTAACTCTTAGCATAAATACAGTAGAGATTTAATTAAAAAATTAAGGTACTAGAGTCCAATAATTTCTATGATTTGCAAAAAAACCCACCAACTTACCCCTCTGATTGTCCCTTTACACTTATTCTCTAAAGTCACCAGAAATGGATGATATTAAACAGTTGTTTAAAATGTTTTTTAGGGAGTCCCAGAAGAGAATAACACTCCTACCTGCTTTGAGGGAAACAGACTCGTTAAAGAAATGTGCCATTAAAAAGATTTTCTAATTCCCTCATCATGCCTTAAACCTGTTTTTTAGTATGTCAGGCAAAGCTTCAGCATTTCATGAAGCACTGAGTGAGGCAACATTAGGAGAGTAAATGGTCTATTTTTCTTGTTTTCACCAGGGCTTAGAGCTGGAGGAAAGACTGTGCAGCAGAAGAGGAGCTTCGTCACCACAAGGACTAGTCTTCTGACCCTTGTGTACCCAGATGGTTTTAACAGACAGCACTTGTGAATGTATACTATGCTACTTAGGTTCCAAGAGCAAAGCAAAAATAGATGAAAATGCCCCTTTCTGTGCCAGAGAATGTCATTCCATTGTAGTTGCTCTTTACTATTACTCAATCAAATAGCATTGTCCTTCTAATCAGTAACTAATCCTGCCAATCCAGACAGTTCGAAAGCTCTTTGCTGGTCAAACATGTTTGACCAGCAGGTAGTGAGGTATATTTGTCATCGAAGGCAAGGAAATGTTGCTTCCCTTGTGCTCAGAGTGTGGGACAGTCCAGGTTTTCACTGTGCATTCAGTTAGCTCTGTCAAAGTGCTGAAAAAAAACCCCTGAAAAAACCACGAAGAGGCAGACAATTTATTGACTTGTATCACTCATCTTTTATCTAATGCAAATTCACCAAAAAAAAGGAAATAATCATTTCTTCTAAGAATTGCTGAGACAAGTTGCTTATTTTCTAAAACCCCAAATGAGCCTATTCAAAGTGGGGCTCAGGATCTGGTGATACAGTTATGCAGATGGCAGATTATTTGTAGCTGATGGATTATCTAACCCGATATTTATAGGGAGGAACTATCCACAAAGAACAGACAGTTTTTCTCAAGCAATTTTTTCCCCCTCACAAGGAATTAATGTAGTTCTTCAAAAATATTGAAAACCTGAAAATAGCAGTAGTCACAAAAATTTAAAACACACTGCACAGGAACAGACTTGTTTTTCTAAACCTCTTTTTCACAACCAAAGTGCTATCAGATGGCAATGTTACCAACTGTAAGGATGAATAGCTTAAAATGACCTCAGCCATGCAATCTGCTCACTCAAAAGTGACAAAACTGATTCCTTTCTATTACTGTAGAACTGCAAGTATTAAATGTATTAAATAGCAGCCTCTAATAACTGGCATAAAGAATATTAGTGTACCAGCTGAGGTGGTGTTGCTGGCATGGGTTTGTGTCCTTTAGAACAAAAGAAGGGGTTGCAACTGATAAAGCGCTTGCAAGAAAAAAGATAGCAGCAAGCCTGTTCCATCTTATTCCATGTATGTTCCTGTAAATGTTTTTCTTT
Organism: Acanthisitta chloris; assembly: GCF_000695815.1. NCBI lineage: Eukaryota > Metazoa > Chordata > Aves > Passeriformes > Acanthisittidae > Acanthisitta > Acanthisitta chloris. The sequence goes on along the minus strand of NW_008679532.1, from coordinate 8,691 downwards.
CCTTCACTTCTAAGTGCACTTATTTGTGTCTACAAGGACTGGTCCTGGACAAGTCCTGCCCTCATTGCTGTTGACTATAAGAACAATACAACTGCAGCATTTCCCTTTATTCCTCCAAGTCAGTTATAATGATAATAACTCTGCCTTCATCTCCAAATCCAACTAGGAGAAGAGATTACAGAGGTATCATGTAAATGACTGTTTCATGCAACTGATAGCCCATAATTTCTAAGAAAGAGTTACCCTCAGATTGCTCAATCTCTGAAGGAATGGACCTGAAATAGAGTCATTAAGGAATTTACAATCTTGCTTCAAAAGGAAAGAAGGTGGAAGAAATCACAATCAGCCCTAAAAGGAGTCTTAAACTGTCTGAAATAAAATGATTTTGAATAAAAGACTCAAGCTGGTAAACATACCTAAAAGGGCAAAGAGCAGAGCTCTGCTTCTCGTGGGAAGACAATTTGATGGGTAAGATAACGACTGGAAGTCGATTTAGTCCACTTAAGTATTGCATACTTTAGGGGGTTCAAAATATACATGTGATCCTAACAATATGAATCCTGTAAAAGACATCAGCATAGGAAATTATCTTAAAAAGGAGATTCACAGGTTTCTAAAGGAGTTCATCTTATTGGGGAGGCAGCATTCAAAGCAGCACTCCAGCTCCCTGCTGCATCCATTGGGTGGGGAATGAGCAAGAATGATTATTCCAGCATTGCCATTTGTATCTCTGCAGTAAGGCTCGTATCAGCACTTACTCTGGAAAACTAGAATTGTGGAGGGTTTTATTACCACAGCATCAAAAAGTTTTTTTTCAGGGTTAGACTTGATTCATACAGTCTCTGTGTGAGAGGAATCCTTATTGCACAAGTTTGGAAGATGCAAAACTGACTTCATGTTAGGCTATGGATATAAATATTAAGTAATTGGACATTTACAGGTTTTGGAGATTGCCATGTTGCTCTAAATCAGTACTGAATTAATAAATGAATTGGTACAATACTCAAGTTACTACCATGGTCTAAGTCAATGCTGATATAAATTAAAATGAAAAATATTTATATTACTATCATGCTCTGACATCCAGTATCACTTAATCAATAAATGGGGTTGTGATTTGTGCCAGGTGTAGCTAAAGCACAGAGGGAGTTTCTGGCCTAAATATTTTGCTACACATAATGAAAACCATTTGCAAACTAGTATACAATTACTCAGCTGCTTAGCTGGGGTGAATTGGTAGAAGATTTGTAACACTGATAGGAATTAGGTAGTTGCTACCATATCACAGCACAGGTATTTGGTGTTATCCAGCATCATCCAAGCAGGTACTGTCAAAGCCAAGACCAAAACATCTTCTGACTTAAAAAAGCAAAACCAAAAAACCCAAACAAATTACAGGTTTTTCACAAATTTTATATCTTTTCCAATGAGACTGAATGCAGCTATTTAGTATACAGTCCAGAGGAACTTCTGCAGGAAAAGCTAGCAATGATTTGAGTTGTCCCTTGTTTTAGTCATTCATTCCATTTTCTGATTCAGTTTCACAGAAATCCCCCCAAGAGACATTGCATTGAGAATATAGGCAATAATTTAACGATGTATCACACCACAATGTTAATTAAGTTCCAAAATTTAATTTTTCATAGGAAAAAGGTATTTACAATTGCTGACCATTTCAAATCATTATCAAATCCCGAATGTGATTGATTTAAAACAATGACAAAAGTATCTGCCAGAATTAGGGACTGGAGGCAAAATATATTTAGAATGTATAGAATAAGGTGCAAAGACATAATTTCCATGATTTATTTGCTCTGTGGCAGTACCTATGAGTGCCACAAATAGTCCTTGCCCCAAGCATTGAACAATTACAGTGCTATTAATGCAGAATGCATTATAGTAGATGACACAAGCCAGGCCTGTATGGGGAGCATATTGGATCGCAGCACTGCTCTTAAACTACTGTTAAAGCACCTCTCAAATTACCCCTTGGGCCACAAGAAAAAGCAGTACAATTCTCCCCTGGATCCTCCCCATTCACAGCATTAAGCCCTGGGAAGTGTACAGGAATAAAGTCTGGGACTTGATCTTACTAAAGCTAATACCAAATTGTTGTGTGCCCCTGATGAGACTGATCACTATTTTACCTTCTTAAGGCACACACTTTTATTTACTAAACCACCCCCCACCCCCCCATATTCCTGCTTTGTAATTTGCCTTTTGACAGTAGGCCTTCACCTTCCTGACTATTTCTTCTCTGGAATGACCTTTCATTACTTTTATTACCTTGCTAAGAAAAGCCATTCTTTCCCTTCAGATCTTCTGCAGGCCACCTTCAGCCACATTTGTTAACCAGATTCATAGAATCTTAACAATGCATCAGTCACTCACTGGCACGTCTGACAGCCTGTAAATTTATTGAGTGCATAGTCTGGTCTATGACTGGCAGAAAAGAAGATGTGAAAGCCATTTGCACACTTTAAAACGTAGCACATGCAACACTGTTTTGGATAACAAGCAGTGGCTTCTGATGCTCAGCAGGGGGGAAAGATGCCCAAACCTAGGAATGCCCTTTTAGGCACAGTGAGGGACATGGAACATCTTGCTCCAGTTCTGTATCCATGTCAGAGATCATTTGTATGTGGTGAACAAGCCTCATGCAAAGTTATTGTAGAGTCACCTTAATCACACATTCAACTTGCTATGAGCCTGAGGATATTTGGGAATTCACTGGAACGTATTCTATGCACTCCCACTGCTGCTACTAAAGAGTCACACTGCTGGCAATGTGCAGCTAATGCTGCATGCTGAGAGACATCCTTGCTCTTGGCCAGGGAGGAACTGCTTAGCTTCTGCCTTGGAAAATTTCTTGGCCCACCCTTTCTGTAAAGATTTCTCTTCTTGTTACTTTAATTTTACTGCAGGAGCTTCAAGTCTTGCTTAATACTCAGGGGTTTTTTCCCACCTCCTTCATTGGCCAAGGGGACAAGCCTGGTAAGAATGACTTTTTAAGAGATGCTCCTGTCATCCCAGCTGCATCCCCTGCCTGCTTAAATTACTGCCATTGAGTCTCTCTGTGTATACTCTTCCATTCTGAACTAGATACTTTTCTCTGTTAAATATTTTCTAATGCAAACTCAAAATCTATCTCAGTGTTCTATTTTTCAAAGCATTTATTTGTTGTTCTTCCTTTGTGGCAATGCCCCTTATCACACTTTCAGCTAAAATGTGTGTTTTATAACACTCTTCTATGTCTGACCTTTACTGATGGTATTCAAGCTCCAGATAATTAAGAACTGAATTTATTTTATTAGGGAAAACCAACAGATTGTCTCTGCATATCTTAACCTTCCTTTTGTCCCCTCTTCTTTCAGTCTGTCATATTTAAGTGAAATTACTAACCCCTACCATAAACTGAAAGGTCCACTTGTCTATGACTTGCTCATTGTCTGCAATCTTTCCTTTCTTTTTCTCACCATTTTCTCTAGGCAACTATGTCCTCTTGTTTGTATTGTTTGTAACTCATGATGGTAAAAATCTTTGCTTATCCAGTAAGATGGTTATGACTGGAAGCATCATTTAACATGAGCATTTACCTGATAGCTTGCTGGTTCCTACACCTCATAGTACAAGCTTCATTAAAGCTTCTCCATAGTTACAGTACAAAACTGCTCATTAAAAACCTGTTAATAATAGAAACATCACGAGCATCACAGGGGCATTGTCCTGATATCTTAATATAATTTTCCACTCTGGCTACGTTCCTCAAATATCCAGAAAAATATCCACTGACTCGAATAGAAGTTTTCTGGAAAGAAAATTCTTCCTTAAATTTTGCAAATGAGAAAAAGGTAGTCTGAAAACTACAGAGTGCATGAAAGTGCAATTGAACAAAGGTGAAATAAACAAACAGCTTTTCTATTGCTGTTGCATCACATTGCTGTATGAGGTACTACCTTCAGTCCTTCTCCAGGGCAAGACACTGCAGCCCTGCTGGGGAGAAGGCTGGCTTCTCTTATTCTATATATGGTGATGCAAACACACCAGGTGTAATTAATATTCAAAAATAAGACCATCCATCCTTTCCTGCCTTCCTCCCAGGCCTTTCGACAAGATAATCATCTTTGACAAAGATAATCAAAGGAGCAGTTTGCAAATGAATGAATTATCTCCTGGACATGAGCCAGCAGATAAACTGGCCAGCAAAATAATGACACTTTGGACCACACCAAAAGGAAGTGAAATAAAGGAGTTGGGGTTGAATGAGATGATTCAGGCTGCTTGTACTCGGGAATCAGGCTGCCTGCTCTCCCAGCTGAAGGAAAAGCAATGATACAAAGAAGTCTAACGGAGTCTTGCCAAAACTCATCTTTCTAAATGGCAACCTGAAAGCTCACTTCACATAAAAATCAATATATCACTGTTCACGATGAAATACAGTCAATTACTAAACAGAGACACTTCTTTTGAATGAGGGGGATTGTGCTTAAGGAAAAAAAAAGAGAAATAATCTTGCAAGAATATTATATTCTAAGACTACAAGACATTAAACCCTTGAAAAAATAATTAGCTAACTGGCCAAACTACCAGCCAGCATATATTCCACTTGGCAAATAGGAGCACATCATCAGGCAAAGAAGCAGTGGCATTTATAGATAATAACAGCTGAGGAAGGTCTTGGGTTTGGTAGAAACTCTGTGATACTCAGTATATTGCAGTGATATTTCACCCCATAGCCTGCTCCTGTTTGTAGGGCCCCAAAGATTCTCCTCTATTCACCAGGACTATATTTCTGCTTCTTCAGGAAACTGCCTCCTATAAGTGCATTCATAAACATACCATGGTCCATCCCAACTGTATTGTTTGCCACATTAGTCCAATTAGGAGATTGTTCAGACCTTTTTTTATCCTTGTGGAAATACTTTCCAAATTCCCAGTCCAAGCTTGTTTCTGACTGGTCTCTTGCCTGCATTGCCTGCCACCATGAGAAGCTTCTGCAAATGCTTGATATTTTTAACTCTAAAAAACCAGAATTACATTCCCTATCAGACCTTTTAGTGCCAGGCTGAAGCCCTTTTGAATAAGAAATCCTTCCACTTGCAGAAGAGGTGCTACAGATGAACTCCCTACAGGGTATGTACAGTGCCTCTATTGATAAGAATCTCACTCACTCTACCCCACAGTTAACTTGGCTCTTTTCAAGGTTTCATCCCATAAGGTACAGCTCTGCTCTGATCAGCTTCTCCAGCTTTCTGATGCTGTCACTGACAGGCCCCTGCTCACAGCAAAACACCCCTGCACTGCAGCTTTTAATCTCACCTTGATAACACAATCTTCAAAGTTATCCACCTCTTCCTCTACAGTAGTGTTCTCTTCTTTTTCATGGTCAGTGCTGCTGTTGATCCTCTTCCAGGCCTGGGACAAGAAGCAAAAACCAGATCACATCAGGATGACCAGGGGAGAGACACGGGCTCCTTACTACATGCTTAAGCAGGGCTAGATCCAGGAGGAGAGAAACAAGTGAAAACAAAGGAGAAGAGCAGGGAGCACAGGCGTCCTGAATGCACAATGGACATTGACAATACATGACATAATTCTCAGAGAAAAAGAGTTGCACAGATTTCTGAGGCAGATCCATGTAAAAACTTCATTTGTGGAAGCATAAATCAGTGTGTGCTTTCTGGCCACGTGACCATTTTCAAACCAACTCTTCAGCAAGTGTTTCCTGACTTCACCCCAGGGTTGGCTTTGCCAATGTCTGGCTATGTTGATGAATTACTTCAGTCTTCCCTCTTCTCCTAGAAAGTCACCCTGGCACACCATGGAGGGGCCCAGAATCTCCAGGAGGGAGAGCCTTCTAAGGCAAGACACTCCCTTGTATGCCCTGGGCAGGACCCAGTGAGAATGGTGCCCTATAAAGCCACAAGGATGGGAACCAGCTTTGTTAGGAATCTCTGTCTCCATACAACCCTACACTTTTTCATTTTGCTCCTGTTATTATAAGGTGAGACTCAGACAGATGTTTCTCTTGGATTCGGGCAAAAAGCCCTCTGATGATACATGCTTACTGCTCCCAGACCTCAGATGTGGCTGATAAATACATTTTGGGGTTGTTTCTAATAAGAAAATCTAACCACTCTTAAGGCTTTGAAAGCAGAGGTGAATTGTGTCAAGGTTTATTGTGATTTATAGATAAGACTATTCAGTTTTATCACTGTCTGGTTAGATGGCACTGCGGTACATGTCAGCCTGGTATGAAATTTTCCTTCTAGATAAGTCCAAACTATTTTTTTTTCTTATAGATTGCAGGTGTGAATGACAGAAAATGTGAAGTTACTGGGAGCTTAGCACTAAAAAAATAATGATCCATTATAGTGACATCATTAACTACTTCTATCTGCTTGCTATGAAACTGAAAAGTGCATTTGGACAAAGTTGTCTGATATCACTCAGGGCATGTGGAGAGCCTGGAATAATGAGGAGCTGCAATATGAACACACACACAAGAGAGATTTCACCTTTCTTCCCAAGTTAATTGTCTCTGGCAGGGGAGGGAAGCTCAGAACTGGTGTTTGCTGTTGTATGCAAGTATTTAATATCTCCTTAAAGAGTCAGCTTTTAAAATACACAAATAATTAGCAATTTAACAAAAATAATTATCAGCACTGACTCTGTCAGTGAAAATTGTTTTCAGACATTTAAGTTTATTTTGAATTAAGTAAGCATGAACATAACACCAGGGAGTGTCATAGGTCCATGGGGAACATACGAGGCAGTGCATGGTCTGTGCCTGTCTTATGAGGAGAAGGTTTGTAGAGAAGTTTCTACACACAGCTCTTGCAAAAAGAGCTTTGACCTTATATATACTTCTAGCCAATGTAAAAGTCTGGCCATACTCCCTGAAATAGAAAACAGTAGAATAAGTAATATCAGTATTCAGCTTCCTAACGAATAACTAAAATGTGTCTTTTTCAGAAATGATTACTTTAAGCTGTACAAACAGCAGAAAGAAATGATGTTTTTTAAGTGTCACATTATGTTTTTTAAGTGTCACTTTCACTTTCCTGGTGCATTCAACCATTTGTATTTCTGTGCATTCCAAGAGCTAATCAAATTTTGCCAAAAGTGGATTGTCATAAAGTGTTTACTATACCCTGATAAGACACACTAAGCAATGAAATGATCCAGCCACTGGATACTGTTACAACACCCTTGCTTGGGATGGCCTGTTCCCTCGCCACCTTGGTGTTTTCCCTCAGCTTTACCTGCCTATAACAGATCATGACTCACTCTTGAGTCAAAAGTTTCCTTCTATATCTATCCCTCCCGTGTTTTTCTCTGGCTTTACCACTTTTTTTTTATATATTTTTATTGTCTCTGCAGTGCTGTTTAGCTTGCTTTGCTCTCCTTTTTCATCTCATTTCTTATTTCAGAAGCTTCTCTCCAAATCCTTATTGTCTTTTTCACAGCATATCAATCTTCCCTTCACTTTCTCTTCTCCACATCTGTCTGCCTTTACATGTCCCCTGGTATTTTTATGAAGCATCCACATATGAAACTGTGCAGTCAGAGCATCCCTGAGGGAGCAGGTGGTGAGAGAGGAGGAGTGGAGGCCCTGGTCCCTATGGCTGGGAGCCAGCAGGGTCTCAGCCCTCCTGGGAAATCACTTTAGCTATTTGTGTGTTACCACACCTTCCCACAGGGCCCTCCTCTTACCTGCATACTGTATTTTACCTGACATAATAACGTGTACCTAAGATAAACCACCTGCAGGTGCAGCCTATAGATTAAATTGGGTGCCCCCTCTGAACTCCTGTCTCAGCCCTTTTCCATCAGTGCTAGCTGTAAAGGCAGACCAGGAGCAATTGCTCAGTCAGCAGGCAGAATGCCACAGCAGATGGGCTCTGTGTCTCCTTAGAGACTAATGTGCAACCTGAGAATAAAAATATGTATCACCAAGAATAAAAACATCTATGTTATATATGGTGTACCGAAATTTTTCAGACAACAAAGACCAGTATTTCAGGCCCAATCCTCATTCTTCTTGTATTTTAATTTTATGGTCAGAAACCAGAGTCAGCTCAAGAGAGTGATTTAATCACACTTTCGTTCCTGTGGTCCATTCTGTTTAACTATTAGCCTGCTCACTGGCCACATTATGGCAGACTCTGTCTGCCCCAACAAGAGCCCAAAATTCTGTTCAACTTACAACATGGTCTTTTTGTTCTGTGTTTATTTTTACCATTGCATTGTTTTCTCTCTGCCTATTTATTTACACTCCCTGAACCTGCACAGGCACTTTGCTAAGATGTGTCTCAACAGTCAGCTTTCTCTGTTATGTCCATTGCTGCTGTGTTTTTTTTTCCTAGAGTGATTATAGCAGCTTATGCCTGGAACTTGCCATCAGTGACATTTCGAATCATTAGGTTGTTTTTTCACGCTCTGATATGACAGGAGGCATAGTTGTCTTTCTCCAGAGCAGACCACTAATGCTTCCTATCATTTATTTATGCATGAACTGTTCAAGAATAACAATAAAACAGACCTAACAGAACAGTTTCTGAGAAATGCCAGCATTACACTTCTAGATCTAGTCATAGATCATCCTCTCTATTTTTGCCTTGTGTTAAATACATACAGAACATTACAAAAATTATTTATTATAAAATAATAATAAATATTATATTTTAA
>NW_008679531.1:0-451 GCF_000695815.1 Acanthisitta chloris | reverse complement strand
CATTGCTTCTCAACCTACCCTCGGCCAGTTTAAGCCATTCCTCCTTGTCCTATGACAACCTGCCCTTGTAAAAAGTCCCTCTTCAGCTTTATTGTAGGCTCCTGGAGCCAGTGGGATGAGTGTGTACAGGCCCTGGGGCAGGCAGCTGTTGAGGAATACGTTTCCTGCAGGCAGCTGGGTGAGCAGGGTGAATAAATTGCTTTATGGAGCAAGACATCTGAGGCTCTGCTATGGGAAACCTGGGGTCAAACAGGTAAAGAAACCTGGTCTGACTGTGATAGTGTGGGGTGGAGAGATAGATAGATAGATAGATAGATAGATAGATAGATAGATAGATAGATAGATAGATTAGATAGATGGATAGATAGATAGATGGATTCGATAGATAGATTGGATAGACAGATGGATAGAGAGATTGATAGATTAGATAGACAGACAGACAGACAGCTTC
>NW_008679530.1:17895-36740 GCF_000695815.1 Acanthisitta chloris | reverse complement strand
CCCCAACCGCCACCAGGGACCCCAACCGCCCCCTGGGACCCCAACCACCCCCTGGGACAGGATTCTGCCAGTGGCACCACGGGCAGGACCCTCTGCTGCTCAGCTCCTGCCGATATTGCTACAGCAATAAGGAAAAATTATGTTCGAGGATTGTTTTCAAGTTCATACAGATGCTATGATGTGTCATAGAGTCGTAGAATAGTTTGGGTTGGATGGGACCTTAAGGATCATCTAGTTCCAACCCCCTGCTATGGACAGGGACACCTTCCACTAGCCCCATCCAACCTGCCCTTGAACACTTCCAGGGATGAGGCATCCACAACTTGTCTGGATAACCTGTTCCAGTGCCTCAGCACCCTCACAGTAAAGAATTTCTTCCTATCTGATCTAAACCTACTTTCTTTCAGTCTGAAGACACTTCCCCTTGTCCAGTCACTACATGCCCTTGTATATAGTCCCTCTCGATCTTTCTTGTAGTCTCCCTTCAGGTTCTGGAAGGCAGCAATTAGGTCACCCCAAAGCCTTCTTTTTTCCAGGCTGAACAATCCTAATTCTCTTAGCCTTTCCTCATAGGAGAGGTGTTCCATCCCTCTAATCGACGTGTTGGCCCTCCTCTGTATGTTTTAGATCAGTTTGCAAGTCAGAGTTAAATAGGTCAAAGTTTATCTAAAATGCACATTTCTGCTGTTAACGTAGTTGATTGGAGGTTGATGTTTCCATGTGTCTCTCATTGCCTCTTTCTCTAGAGCTGCAGAATTACAGGATACTAAATTGAAGGTAGATTTTTATTAGAGATGTTATAATATATATTACCAAAACAGGCTAACAAGGAGAGGGGGTAAAAGTATGAAATAGCATAATTCTACTGTTTGAAGCTCTTTTTTGTTAATGATCAGGTGTTATGTCTCTTTTTTCTTCTTTTTAGAGTCACAAGCTTTTCTTCTCAATCATTATCTCAGAAAACTTCTGAGACAGGAAGCTGAGGTTCTCATGAGTCATTTGATTGCAAGAATCTTACATTTCTGAAAAACACCATCTATTCTTAAGTTTCATAATAATGCTTCTAATAACATGAAAAATTATTAAAGTCAAGAGAAAAAGCCTAGAGAGTTGTGGAGAATATCTGGCTATATGCATCCAGTTCAAAGGAGCAAAATAACCAATTCTCACCATCAAAAAGAGCAATATTACTGGATCACTTTTTTTCTTTTTTTTATTCTAATCTACACAATCTGTGCTGGAGGTAACAAAGATTTTCAGCAACTCATCTATACCTAAACTTGTGTTCTCTTTAGGCTCTGAGCCAACTGTTTGAAGATTTCAGATGAACAAACTTTTGAGCTAAGATGTCAGTGTTGTTACCATTTCACTCATGCAATCACATGCATTTCACTTAGCTCTTTCCTTATACTGATGTGGAACTCAATCCCAGGCTTAAATGAAAAGTATATTCTCTTCCTTGATGGTTTTATGCTTTGGATATATTTCATTAAAGTTATTAAAAAGATATCTTATGAAGGATACCTTACACTGTACTGGCTAGGGGCAATTTTAGAGGACACTTTTAGGACTCAGGAAATTTTTAACAGAGTCACCTAGCCTGTGTGCTAAGCCTATCCTATGCACATGTTTCTACCTCATGTAAAATTATGTCTTCTAGTAAATCCTGAAACAGTGATTCCTTAAAGACATTCACCATATTGTTCTCAATCAATCCCCAAAAGTTAATCTAAGGACAGCACTTACATACTACAGTAAAGCCAGGTCTGTACTGAAACTAAACTCCAGATCAGTCTGATGAAAGAACCTAAGGACAAAATAAGGGAGGAAAATTTTCCAAGTGTCACTGTAGAACAAACAAATGAAACCAGCACTTCACTGTCCTGCAGAAATGAAGAGAGTTAAGAGTCACTACCCACCTTCCCAAAGTTTCAGAGTCATACACTGAGACAGCTGCACACATTTTCCATTCCTTTCAAGTCTTGCATGCTCTTATCTAAAATCAAATATGCAGCTTGCCTGCTTCTTGCAGCCTTGTTCTTCCCTTTGGCCACTCTGTCCCACAGTGGTCATCCATCCCTGTGGGGACTGTCAGCTGTCCAGGGCTCATGCTGTCCCACAGTTCATTTCATACCCACCTATTCCAAACACTAGGCTCAACCACCTTCTGGTCAGTCACAGGACTCAGCTGAACACTCAACTCTCAAGACCCTTCCTGGAGCAGCAGAGAGGAGTGTTAGCACTGACTGGTGCCCCAATTGTATTTTGCAGGATCCTGTCCACCCAATGGTTTGAATCACTCCAAATGATGAACTGGCCTGAACCGTGACCCTGGTTTCCCCTTACAAGTATTTGATTATGCCCATTATGCTGTGTCACGTGTTAGTTACTACCTTTTATTGTATACCCATCATACATTTCTCAATTGCATAATTACTTTATCCAGACACTAAGTGTATAATCACATTCCAGTCATTAGCATTGCACATTCAGTTGATGCCTAAGCCATGTTACTATGGGGGCAATATTTGGATGTTTCCCAAGCCACATGTACTCACTTTATTTCCTGGCCACAGCTGATATCTCAGATCATAAGTAGCTCATACTGAGCTGTCAACTTCTGTCAGCCCTGCAGACACACCATATAAGAAAAGAAACACTTAAAATCCAAAATCTATGACAAACATAAAAGTATTGAGACACAGAATTTCTTGTCTTAATTCCTTTTTTCCCCTCATTTTTTTACTTGAACTGTAGTCACTTTTGTAACATGGCATCTTGCAAAGAGGAGGAGGCCAGAGGGAAGTACAGGGAAACACCTCACCTTGCAAGCACTCCTGGAGGAGTCTGCAGGCAAGCAACTGTAGGACACTGTCCCAGCCACTGTGGTCATGAGATTGTTGCATGATTCAGACTGGAAAAGGCCTTGGGATGTCTCTAGTCCAACCCCCTGCTTGAAGCAGGGACAACCCCAACAGACTAGGTTGCTCAGGGATATGGCTGGTGGAGTCTGGGGAAGCTGCTCCAATGCTTAGTTACCTTCACAAGGAAAATCTTTTATTTATATCCAGTTTACACAAGGTAGGTGTGCATTGGGCAGACCAAAGGCTGCACATGGTTTCTGCCTCAAATACAAACCATGAGCCCAAAGCCATCTAGATAGGACAGGGATATGTTAATAACAATTAACTGCTTGGTCCTGCCTCAACTTCTGGATCTTTGCACAGTAAGACATCGACACCAATCTGGCACTGGGTCAGGCTTGTGTCCACCTCCCAGTGGAGACATAGCCTGAGTTGTGCAGCTCAGCTGCCAGTCTGGGCACCTGACAGCCCACCCCATCATTACAGCTGCCACTGAGTGCTGCAGGGCTTCCTTCCCTCTGGGGCAGCAGGGCTGTCAGCAGGGTGAGTGAAATCAAAGCAATCTAAATCAACGGGCAGGAACTCTCTTGTATCTTAATCCATTTCGAATTTGTGTGGTTTAGCCATTTTGCTGAGGAATACTGACTTTCACTGGTTTAGTAAACACTGATTTGCAACAGATTATAACTTCCATACCACAATAATTATTTCTTTAATTCAGAAGGAGGATAAACTCTACCTTATATATATATTTACTTAAGAAATTGTCCTTTCATTCATTTAAATACAGCAAGAGTACTCACTTTGCAGCAATGCTGCTTTTGATCTCACAAGAGCTTTTTTTATCTAAAACAGGGATGATCAAGGGTACAGGAAACTCTTACATGGAAACAGAAAAAAATTCCAAAGAATTTTTCTTTGGAAATATCCTACAAAGAGAATAAAAAAGAGAGAACATAAAAAGATGTAGGTTCTGAAGAGTAGCACAGAGATGGGATTTCTGGTCTATCCATCAAATGCAACAATAAAGGAACATTTGATGGGATGATGAGATACTGCAAAGCAATAAAATACATTCCTATTAAACAATGTGTATAATTAAGCTGCATAACTTGCTGCCACAGGAGGTTAATGAAGGAAGAGCATTATGAAATTCTGACAGGAGCACTTAACCACTTTCTGTTCAGATTCAGATTTCTTGCATGAGAAAATGGACTTACTGCCTAACAAGTGCTCTAACCACAGGACTACTGAATAAATATCCCTTTTTCCTGGCCCTGTGGAACTCTGATGTGTACTTGTGGCTATGTTTAACTTACAGTGGTGGACAAGCAAGCAAATGCAGTGTTAGCACCTATGGAGGTGGATAGAAAGAACTAGAAATAGCATTGTATGAATCAATACTTGAACTGATATCGTATGGTCAGCTTATCTCAGAAAAGACACAGGAGCTGCAGAATGGCTCTAGAGGTAGATGGCAAAGGAAAAGAAGCATAGGAAAAACTTCCAGAGATTGGGACTGTTTATCCAAGGGAGGGAACAGGAGAAAAATGAAAAAATGCACAGAGAAAACAAGCATAATTCTTTTAGTACAAGAGCAAGGAGACAGCCAGTGACAGCAACAAACAGGGATCTGATGAAAGAAAACACTTTATTCAGGAAAAATATCATGTATTACTTGTTTGCAGAGTTCATTCACAAGAGATGGTAAAGTGCCCAGGAGAACAGAAAAAATGCTTAGGAGTACAGCATCTATTACTAGGAATCATTCACAAATAGAAGGAGGAAACTTTATTTAAAAGAGTGAGGTTATAAACCCTTACTCTTCAGGGAATGAGATTGATGAGGTTCTACAGGGAACTGAAAGGTAACTGTGCAGCCTCCAGTTCTTTCTTAGAAACTGGCCTAGATGTATGACATTAAATTGGGCCAGATGAACCTTTAACATAGCTGCCACAGGCAGAAACTAAATATTAGGAACCTATTTACCTTGGAAAAAGGAAACAGAAACAGAGAAGAGGAAAGAAAGCAAAAGCAGACAGAATACAGCAATAGCAATAAATGACAGAGCATAAAGAAAACCAAATAAAACTGACAGCAAATTAACTTCAGTGTTATACTGGTCAATGTGTCATTGGACTACTCAAATTATTAAGAGAGAGAGAGAGACATGAGGGTGCACATAGCAGGCTCAAATTTTCATATTGTGATTTGCTGCTTCACAGAAATAAAGGATGAATGGTCAGTTTTGGAAAATACTAAGACGTATTTAAGCACACTTAAAGCCACTTGTATGTGCATGTGTATGTACATGTATGTGTATGTGTATGTACAGCACAGTATATGTACAAAAAACACTGCCACCTTTCACCATGGCCCACCTAGTCCCTTATTTCAGTCTGTAGTGATTCACTACAATGTCAGAAAATGATGCAACCTTTCTGTATGGGCAAATCTCACCATTAACTCAGAAAATTAAAGGAAAAAGCTTCCCCATCCAGTTTTTAAGTGGATAAATTGAGTTTTTAAAGAAGCAATCTGGATTCTCAACACTCACAGAGACAAAAAACATCTCACCATAAATACATATGAAAGAACCAGGTGTCAAGATATAATAAACAAATGGGAGAACAGAGTGAGCCATCTGCTTCATCAAAGAAAAATTTCATACCATGCAAGACTACAAAACATAAACACTGGGTGATAAGATAAAAGTTTTGGTTTTCCAAGGTCTTGAAGGAAGAAACCGCACTGGGTGGTGCTAGGGTTCATGCTGGACAGATAATAAGAGGAGCAATCCAGCCAGAGCTGCTGGCTCTTCCCAACTTGTGACCTTCAGATAGAGTATGTTACATTGGGAACAAGAATCAGCCCATAACTGAGCAATCTATGGGGTCCTCAATCCTAGCAGTCCTTCCCCAGGCGTACGGTGAGCGAGCATCCCTGCCAGAGTGCATGGGAACACTCCATGCAGTGAGGTCTGTTAGTGCAATTTGGGCTGGGGAAGGCAGTGGGGATGGGAAAAGCAGGCCTGGAAACATCTAACAGCATGGTTGTGAAAGAGGAGAGGAGTCATGCTGAGGGAGGAGGTCAGCTGCTGGCAGATGGGCTGTGTCCAGCCACACCAGTGCAAGGTGGATGGGCAGTGAGGCAGGACACCAGCACAGAGGACAGTTAGTCTGGTGGCTGGTGGAGGAGACTGGAAGAGAAGAGAGAACAAACAGTATGTGTATGTGAGGCTGTGCAGGTGAAGATGGTCATAATTTAAGGAGGCACTTTACTCCTGAAAGGAATTTGGAAAGATTGAGAAATCTGTATAACAACTTAACAAACATTAGGCTTCTTTGTCTCATTTATTCACCACCTCACACTGTCTCAGTCAGGTCATGCCTGCAGTTAGGATATCTGTTCTCCAGGTAACTCAGCATGGTCATATATATGTCAGGAGAGTGCCCAATGCATTTTTTGTATTTCTGCTCTATAAATAGTACAAAATCCCAGAGGCAAATATGGAAAATACTAACTGAATTAAAGGGAGAGGATGTCAGGTATATTACATTAATTCACTATAACTATACAAAGGATTAGAAAGAAGTTGGTCAGTGCAGTTCCTTGACAAGTGATTGAATGCAGGGCCAGACAAAGCTAACAGTGCTTATTTAACTTACTAATGCTTACTTACTAATGCGACATCGTGTGCACCACAGGTGACCCCAAGCAATTTAATCAGAACTTAAGCTCTCTTTTAAGGATAAAAGGGAAAATCCAGCCCTCACAGTTGTGAAAATAGCTGCCTGAATGTGAACTACTGTAGTTATATCAATGATCTGCTTAATTCTACTGTCAACTAGCAATAAAAAAATACAAAGAAGAAAAGAAGGAGAAAAAAAGCCCAAACCTGATTGTTTCTATAATTTTCTTAGATAAATTTCCATACTCTTTGTCATCACACTGTTGCCAGCTGAGCAGACACATGACATTATACTGAGAGGATGTTCTATTTGTCAGGGTCGTCAAATGAAACAGACAGTTCAAACATGCCATAAGGACAAGATCATGAACTCTCTTAATAGTCTTCTAGCAAACAGACCATACAAACACTGGGTAAGGAGTTGCTACACAGTGATTAACTGAAATCTGGTTTTCACAGCTCCCCCATTAAGAACAGTAAATAGCATCCTGAGTATTTTCTTCAGCTGTGCACCAAAGAGGGTAACAATTTGTCTGGGCATGAGTGGGACTTTTGGAAGCTAAACAGCACTCAAATAAAAAAAAATGAAGAGAACTTTAAAAAGTAAATTAATCTACCTAAACACAGTGTCATTTGAATTGTTTTGCATTTCCAAGACTGACACATGAAGCTGTAATATATGTCAAAAGACTTTTAAGATTTGTGTGTTTCTTGGATGCTGCAGTGCACCAGGGAAGATTTCCTACTGCATATGAAATTAACCCAGTGCCTATGTTTAAGTAACCGAATCTTGTCCACAGTATAGTTATATATGTGATTAGAGGTGGATAATTCAGTCCTGCCCTGAGGGCTCTCATTCTGGAACATCCTTGTGGAGCAGAAGGTACTTGCTCTCCCAAGGGGAGCTCACCCGAGTTTCTGTAAAGGTATTGCAATACTTCTCATTTTTCTGTGCATGTGCAATCGAACACCATAAAGCTCTTACAGTCAAGGGTCTTTCAAAGAATAGAAATATTATGTGTTTTTCCAACCAGTGTGTACTTCTTTGTATTTACCAACACAGAAGTTAATTCACTATCTTTTTTTTTTGTTTCTATAGCTGGTTTAAATTGTCATCAACTTCCCTTACAGTTTTTTCTCAAAATTAGTTTATCTACATAGGTGACTTGCCTTCAAATTTCTCTTTCTCCCTTTGTCTCTCTACTTTCCAGATTATAAACAAATACATGAAACAGTAGAGGGGTTTGCATGGCATCTCAAAGCATTCTGCTGTTAATTTTACCATGCTGGGAGTTGATTTTTCATCTCACTCATTGTTTGTTGTCAACTGGCTAATATAATTGTTGAATACATTACGAAGTATAGAATATCCTGGTGTAAAAAAGTTCACCAAAGTAACCTAATGTCACAGTATGGATTCTGAACATTTGTATTTTCATTTCAGGCACTGCTGGACCTATGAGCTCTTCTTGGTAGCACCCAATCCCACAGACAAGATTCATTAAAGTAGGTAGGGAGCAGAGCTGACTTTGTCTGATCCAGCTCTGTCCTTGCTCCCCCAGGGCCAGGGGAGCAGGGGCTGCAGCTTCCCCAGCCACCCAAGCACTGTTGGCAATGGTCTCTGCCTTGGACCTCAGTGTAGCTGCTCTGACCATGTTCGACTGGGCTAGAGCATTTGTCCCAGCCCAACCTTCACCCTCACCTGCCTGTCTTGGAAAAGGGCAGTATAACCAGCCCAAATTTGTTTCTGCCCTGTCCTCCTTTACCTTTTGGCCAAAATGCAGCTATGTGCTACTCTGTGTGACTCTCCTCAAACCCTGGGATTATGGACAGGAGTTAAAAGTTTCTTTGAGTAGTTTCTTTAGTAGTTGTTCCTTTGTTCCCGAGCTCATTGTGTCCCAGCACAGCTCACTGGGAGGTGCCTGCAGGGACAGCAGGGAGTTTACTGCTGAGGCTGAAACGTCTTCAATGCCATTTCCATTCAATCACCACAGCTGACTAATCCAATACCGAAACTTCACATGCATATTTAGCATTGCCAAAAGCATCAGACTATTGCCCTGTCTGGCAACTATTTGCTTTATTTAGGTTTTATTCACTCGCAATTGGAAATTTGGCAACAATCTCACTGTGACTGGTTCCAAGGGGCTATTTAAACACAGGAAAGTACTGAGGAAAATTAGACCCTAGATTTTTCTTTTCTAAAATACCCACTTAAGACAGACTTATAAAAAATCTTCTATAATCAGAGAAGTTGAGGTAAATAATTCAGCTTCAAAAAAGCTTATGAATCACCAAGTTTAAAATAATGCTGAGACATTAAATTATTATATTTATTTCTATTATTCCAACATATGCATCAAGTTATTTAATTCTGCATGGGATAATACTCCCAGTCATTACTTTAGTATAACTATCAATTTGGAACGAGTTTTTAAATGATGTGACTGTATTTCACTGTGATACTTGCATTTTTTGTGTACCCCAAATACACACTGCATGATACAAGTACAAGGAGTGGGGAAAAGGTTTGTTTCATTTGAATTTTATTTAAATTGCTACATAACCTCACAGAAAGTATTTAGAATTGTTCTTTTTTGCAAACTTAAAGCGGAACATTTAATTTGTAGTCTTGTACTACATTATGAACCAGATTACATGTATAATCCTGTTCTTGTGTTTGGTTGTTTAATGTTTCACAGGACTGGGGGACAGAGTTAACACTGCTGCACTTTTAGACCTCTGAGAAAAATGTGTGCAGTTTAACCAAATACTCACACATTTTGAATGTCTGATTCAAATCAGTGAGCAGAAGGCAAACAAGATAAGAGTAAAATAACATCAGGAAAAAAAATGAAACAAAAAAACTGACCAGTCCATTCAGAGGTATTATTCACTGAGCAGTGTAGTTGGAAATTTCTTAGGGTGGCAACAAATTTAGCTTTCTATCATATCAGCAATTTTAAACAGTAGATAGTACAATTGTGTGAAGAAAAAAGTTTGAGCTTGGTATGCACATAGACGTTTACTTCAGCCTTTAAATTCATTGACCAGAGAAAGCTCCTGTAAACAATGAGTAACAACACCAGAAATGAGCCTTTCAGCTGGAGAATTTCAGGAGTTTCTAGATTAAAAACTTGACTGTGTTATGAAGACTTCCTGTCTGAAGTAACATAGTCACACTGTCACTGTGGACAGTTGGCTGGATCCTGCTGACTCCAGCCCCTGCCACCTCCACTCAACTCAGAGGTTTCAAATCAAAGGACAAATTTTACCCAGGATCTTTCAATCACCCACTCTGACAGCCTGACAAGCAGGAGTTTGTGCTTGCTGTTTTGTCCGTCCTGCTTTGCTTTATGGGTTCAGAAGCCACGTTGCTATTACAACAGAACTGTAAGTCGCCTCTTAAAATCTGATTGACATCGCTGGAATGAGGAATTTATTCTGACTGGTGAGAGGTAATTGTGTATATTCCAGTAGTTTGCATTCAGATGCAGGGAAAAGAGGAGATTAAGTAGATTAACCTCCGTCATCTGGGAGATGACATTTCTTGCTGTGTTTGAAGTATTTTGTGAAGGAAAGATGGCACTGATTTTGAAGTTTATATTAATCAAATCTCTTTGATTTTGTTTGATGCAGCAGCTGCAGTGACACACCCTCAGTCTTTGAAAGCCTTGAGCTGCGAGGGCCAGGGTTTGGAGGAGACCAGCTACAGCTCAGAAGTGTCACCTTCAGCCTCCAGGGGGAAGGAAAGGACTTGTCTAATTTCTCCTCTTATCTTCTTAAATTTGCGTTAGAATTGGAAGCAAAGGTGGTGATTATGTACTAATACAAAGCTCTGGCTGAGAGGTGAGTTTCTGCAGCAAAGCAAACAGAAGATGGTTACATGGCAAAAATGCTTTCTTTCTTTCTTTCTTTCTTTCTTTCTTTCTTTCTTTCTTTCTTTCTTTCTTTCTTTCTTTCTTTCTTTCTTTCTTTCTTTCTTTCTTTCTTTCTTTCTTTCTTTCTTTCTTTCTTTCTTTCTTTCTTTCTTTCTTTCTTTCTTTCTTTCTTTCTTTCTTTCTTTCTTTCTTTCTTTCTTTCTTTCTTTCTTTCTTTCTTTCTTTCTTTCTTTCTTTCTTTCTTTCTTTCTTTCTTTCTTTCTTTCTTTCTCTCTTTCTCTCTTTCTCTCTCTCATTCTCTCTCTCTTTCTCCCTCTCTTTCCTTCTTTCCTTCCTTCTTTCCTTCCTTCCTTCTTTCTCTTTCTTCAAGAAGTTGTAGATGCAGTCTCCTATTAGTAAGGTCTTCCTGCCCTGAATTTGCAACACTCAAATTTTACAAGTAAAGTGACTACAGAGACACAAATTCATTTTGCGATTTCAGTTCATCGTATTGAAGTGGTACTGGGCTAAAACCCTGCAAACATTTCACCTGTGTTTCAGCTGCTTCAGTCCTACAGATACTGTTGGCCATGTTTTATTTTGTGTTTGTGAGTAGTCCTGAGGTGAAGTGAGAACTCTGAGTCTCTGAATTACAGAGCATCAGCTTCTGTCTAAACATCACCAATGTGAACTATGACAATGGAGCAAAATCAAAATGTGTTAACACTGCATCAAAGGCAAAGATTTCTCTTTATTCAGGTACATGAATGTCCTCCCTGTTCATTACTCCTCTTATGTTCATTACTGGCTATTACAGAGGGACCAGGGGTGCGATTTGAGCAAAGCTTGGAAAGCAGCCAGCCCTGGAGAGACTGAATTTTGTGTTTCTATTTGATTTTCTTAAAGAAAATCAAAGCCCAGAAAAGGATAAGTTTAGACCTGTTGTTATTTGCTTTGGTGGTGACTAAAAAGGATAAGGCAACCTACTGACAGGCTTTGACTACATTTAATTGCTAGAAATCAAACTGTGAGTGACTTGAAGTGATAGGCAAGTACTTAATGAAACTATTCAGATCAGTAACTTTTCCAATGAGAGCAAACCAAGGAGGGCAACCAAATGTCTGTTGAAGCTGAACCACTAATGGATCAACACTTACCTATCAAAATATATTTAATCACCAATTTAACTGTTCTATTACCAAAGAATTACTTAGTATCTTAAAAGGTGCTGAGTTTTTTTTCCTATTTCTTCTGATCAGCCATCACCCCTAGGAAATCTATTATTTCCACTTATTTCACTCTTCAGCCTCAAGTCAATCACAATATGCTGTACAAGACATCAAATATGAACTGAAAGGAGCAATATTACTGTAAATGGCTAGAAGGCACTACTACAAATACCAAGTTTTATTTAACTAGTATATGACAGTTAAATGTTGGGAGAAATCCTGCAGGTTTGGGACTCAAATACAGCATTCATAATGCTGCTCTCTGACTGACATGGTTTCTCAGAAGAAATTTTGGCTACAGACATAGGCATTGGATATACTTTAGAAGTATGGAAAAGCAAATGTCAATATAACTGATTGCTTCATTACACAAACACACAGAGGCTTAGGTATCATATTTGAGCAGCGATTAACACTTCTTATCTCAGACTATACCTCAGGGTTCTTTGTATGGTGTCGCTAGGAATTATTTTTAACATGGGTATTATTCAGCACCATTTTCAACAAGAATGAGATTGCCTAAAGCAGAAACACTGCATCAGCCACAGGTAAACACTGCACAAACTTCTGTAAAATTTACTTGGGAGTTAACAGTAACTGTTGGATCCCAGCTCAATCTTCAGTTTTTACAGGACTGCAGCAGTTTTCCAGCTAGCTGTAAAGTGAAATTGTTTTTCCTAAGGCCTCGCATCCTTAACTGAGCACTGGTTCCTTTACCTCCTCTAAGTGAAATAATGCCAAAACCTTAATTCTCTCCACATTCATTTACACAATTCCTCTCCCTGGCAAATAAGGAATCAGCAACGGATGAAAAAAAAAACATCTTCAGCAACACAAAAGAGTAGGCAGCACTTCCTCTCATAAAAACCCAGTCCAGAGGATGATCCAGCATCTTTTTGTCACATGATAAACTTTTATAGTTGTACTTACCTAATCTGTTACTACTGCATGCTCTAACATTTCAGCATATCTGGAACAAAACAGATGCACTTACAATGTCCCCAGTACCACGTGCAGCCCCTGGGAGCCCAACTCTACTCCACAGCTCTGCCACATGCAGCACAGTACAAGCAGCATTCAGACTCCACTTCTAAGGGAAAGGACAAGAAGGAAATATTGATGAAAATGGCAGTAGGGACACAGGTCTGTTAAATGTGACTACTTTAGTATCTTTCTGTCAGTTAAGCTTTTAGCCTAAGCACAAAAGAGAAGGCAAAAGAAACAGCATCAATAAGAAATTAGTCACAGGAATGACCAGAACCACATCAGACTGGCCTGAGTAAAGACAGGTCATTAAAATATAGGCTAAGGATTAGATCTAGCCTCTCCAAAACCTGAGCTCATCCACTTCCCATAGATATGGAATTCTACAATACAGAATAGTTCAAGTGAGAAAGACTTCTGAGATCAAGTCTAACAGTTAACCTAACACTGCCACTTTCACCACTAAACCATGTCCCTAGGTGCTACATCTACACTTTTTAACACCTCTTTTAAACCTCTCCAGGGATGGTGACTCAACCACTTCCCTGGGCAGCCAATTCCAGGGATGGATAGCTCTTTCAGTGAAGAAATTGTTTCAAATTTCCAATCTAAACCTGGAAAAACTTGAGGCCATTTCCTCTTGCTCTATCTCTTGTTACTTGGAAGAGGCCAACACCCACCTCGCTACAACCTCCTTTGGGTACTTGTAGAGAGCAATAAGGTCCTCCCTGAGCCTCCTTTTCTCCAGGCTAAACCACCCCAACTCCCTCAGCCACTCTCATCAGACTTGTGCTCCAGACCCTTCTGCAGCTTCGCTGCCCTTCTCTGGGCACACTTGAGCACCTCAACGTCTGTCTGGTAGTGAGGGGCCCAAACTGAACCCAGGATTCAAGGTGTGGTCTCATCAGTGCTGACTACAGGAGGACAATCACTGCCCTAGTACTGCTGGCCACACTATTCCTGACACAATATTCACTTACAGACAGTAATGCAGCTTTACACTGGCAATTAGACAGTAAAAGACAGACTCTGCCCTGAAGCTGGCCCCTCCAGAACTGAGCTCTGCTGAAGCACTGCTCTCTGCTTGCAGGTGCAGTGAGGCCCCCCAGGCTGGACACTCCATACCTGGGCCACGTTTAGCCCTCATTGATGGTTTACCTGTTACCTGTTAATGTGTCTGACCACTTCTGCAAGTGTTCCTATAAACTTTTAATAACTTATGTATTAGTATTATTCTCTTTCTGCTGTAAGATTATGCTAATTATGTGTCTCTTCCATGTGATATTCATTTAAATTTAATATGTCTTATTTGCTATATTCTATCATTAGTTCTCCTGGTAAAGTTCTCTCAAGATCAGCCATTTGGAATACTTTGGGTTTTTTCCCTGGAACTCATTCCACAAACGTTTTTGATTAGCAGATCATAATGGAGAACAACAGTAGGAAGGTATGGAAAGAATAAAGGAGAATTAGAGGATAAACTGATCATTCTGCCTTGAGTGAAGGTGGTCCTGGCACTTTCTATTACAAGACTCTGTTTTCACTTGAACTTCCAGGCTAAAATTTTTATGCAGAGAGTCTGCCTCCACTTGACTTGAAAACATCAGTGAAAACAGCTCAGCTATATCCAGACAAAAGTGAGGGAGAAAACTCATCCAAAACTCTGGGTCTGCTTCGAATCTGGATCTTTGTAGTTCTGGATAGAGAACTAGAACTCTGTGAAGGTAGTTATCTAAGTGCCCAGGCTTTGTCTCTTGCTATTCTGGGGAAGGGCAGAAGCAAGAAGAACACTGGAATTGTGTCCCTCAAAATAAAAGCCTTAAGTTCAGAATTTGTTAGAAATAATAACTTAATTCTTTATTTGCAGTAATGATTGTCTGTTTTGTGAATGGAGTGCCCAAGTGGCACAGGACACAGCAGTGCTACAGGAGGGAGCCAAGGAATAATCAAGCCTGGCAGAGACAGAGTCCATCCACACGTGGGGAGCAGGGTGATGGGGCCAGACACTGGGCAGGGGTAGCAGTCCTGAGCTGGGGTATGGCCCACAGGCAGTGGTGTCTCCAACCAGCTCAGCAAGATGACTGGGATGAAGACCCCTAGGGAGGATTTTGGGAAAGGGACAAAGAGCCTGGCACCAAAACAGTGGTTCAGAGGGGTAAAATAGGTGTGAGATAGGTTAAAGAAAGCAAAGCCCAAGAAAAAGGCTTCAGAGCACACTGGAGCACCCTGAGCTGCTGTTTGCACTCACACACCTCTGGGACCTCCTGCCACAGTGCAATATCCTCAGGGCAAGGAGGGTCAGAGCCTACTGCAGCGACCAGTTATTCCGTTGCATCCAGCACCAGTGATCTGGGCGGTAAATCTACAGGTTTCGACCCCACTGGTGACTTGAAAGAAGAGAGAATTGGGGCTGTGGTTAAGACAGTTGAGCGTTGCCTTTCAATTCCAGCCCTGCTTCTGCCGCAGACTTCTTCGAGAGCTTGCCTAAAGCAGAGAGCTCACACAGTCACCAACCGTAAGTTCCTCTTTTCTGGCAAAGCCAAACCCACACCCTGGGGCTGGGGAACTTGCAGGGGTCCTGAACTCTCCCACCCTCAGCCAAAGTCAATCTGAGTTGGCCTCCAAATATAAAAATTTATCTATTCTCTGTATGCTCTGGAATCTCATAAAGATCCCCTTAGTTTCTATAATTACATTCCTGAGCTGCAAATCTCCAACACTGAGGTATAAATAATATTAATAAAATCACACATTAGTGTGGTGTAAAGAAAAATAATTCTCATAAAACACTGACCCTGTGCTAGAGTGTCTCAGCAAACATCTGGACACTATATTTTTATCCAGATGACTTTGAATGCACTATGTTATAGATGGCAAACAGTGAGTGATGAGAAAGCACAGCTTAAGTCTTCATTCTCTGAGTAAAAGCTCTTCTTTCTGCTGAAAAACAGATTGGGTTTTTTAGGTAAAAAAAGCCGATGTCACAGAACAGGGGCACTGAATCAATGTCCTCTGCAATTCTGCTATATCTCCTCACTTTAAACCTTTGCTGAAGCAGGAGGCAGAGTACTGTTTTTCCAGGAAGGGTTACAGAGTATTAAATTCCAGAGCAATTGCAGGTAAAACTGACAACTGGGTGTTATTAGTATACAGTCAATTTCAGAGAGACTATCATTGGTTGCCTCGAATAAACACATGCATGTTAAATACTAGAAACCAACATCAGACATATCTGGGATACTACAGATAATGTCAAGATGAAATTTACCTTGTATCCGTGGACCCTTTCCTTTCCTTTCCTTTCCTTTCCTTTCCTTTCCTTGCCTCTCCTCTCCTCTCCTCTCCTCTCCTCTCCTCTCCTCTCCTCTCCTCTCTCCTTTCCCTTCCCTTTTCTTCCCTTCTCTTTCCTTTCTCTTCCCTTCTCTTTTCTTTCCATTACATATCTGCACTTAATTGCAAGAGTTAAATGTATCATTTCCATTTCCACACTCCACTGCTTAGAGAAGCATCTAGAAAACACAGCAGCACTCAAATACACAAGAATCACAGTCTTTATTCTCAAATGGATATGCATTACTTGCTGGAGCACACAGCTAAGACAAAGAAATCCTCTTTTTAAAAAAAAAATCAGAACCCTGTCTCGCAAACAAATTTGGATTTCTTCACCATTTGCAGGACTAGTCCTTGGATTAGTACTGGCTCATCCTCAGTTGCTGGAAAAAACAGATGTGGTTCAAAGAAGTGTTTGAAAGCGGTGGAGGTGCTGGCACCTGGCCAGGACAGCCTCCAGCCTGCATCAATCAGCCAAGGGATCTCCATCCTCCCTTATTCCTTTTGCTCTGAGCAGCACAGCCACGTGTGGCTCCTCAGCCTCCCTGCCCCAGCCAAACCTCCTCTGCTGTCCCTGCTCCAGCCCCGTTCTGGCTGAGCATTGCTGAGTGAGGGGCTGTCATCTGCAAAACACCAAGGCCTGGGGTGCCAGAAGTTGGTTTCATGAAATGTCAAAACTTTCAATATTAACACTATTCCTTACACCTGGTGGGATTTAAATCAAAATAAAACAAAATAAAATCAAAATTAAATAACAATGAGGAAAGATTTATTACGTTAATATGTTCTAGGACTGGGCTGTCCTCGAAAATCAGAGAAAGGGTCACCAATGGATAGTGCATTGGGTTCAATCCCTGAGATCCAACTTTTAATGCTTGCTTTGGTGCAGAGAGCCATGGTCTACCATAGTAGTGTTGGCCAGTAGTAAGTCATCTGCTGGGGTCAAGTGAGATTGTCAGACAGCAGTATATGTTTTATGTAATGTATACATAAGTATATATATAAATCAGGCGTATCTGGCCCAGTCTTCACATGCATTTCCCATCCTTCTATCCTGTTTTAAGAAATCTAAGTCCTTCGAAGTAGAATGGCTGTACCTCCCCAGCCAGAGGAGCTGTGAGTCTTAATTGAAACATATTTGAAAATAGAGGAAAAGCTTTCTCTGTATGATACCCCTACACAGTATTCAATATATAGTATTCTCAGTTTATAAAAAAACAACTAAACCAAAAACAACCAACAAGAAAACAAAAAAGAAACCAAACCAAGCAAACGCACAAACAAAAATTTTGAATAGAGATCTTGAATAAAATTCTGTTCAGTTAAAATCACTGCAGGTTTTCCCCCTTTGAGTTCTGTAAAATCAGATTTTTCTTGTTAGCATTGCCCTATTTAAAATTCAAATAACAACAACTATATAAAATGCCCCACTGGACTAGGTTATATGATCATTCCATTTCTTCTGTCTGTAAATACTAATAAACTTATTCCACAGCTGGGTGGTGGCAATTGCTACAGTCTTCTCCAGCTGAGACTTACACAGAGGGAAAGTACTCCCAGGATTTTGCAAAAGAAACATTTGGTACAAGTCCAGGCTAACACTGTGCAGAGAAATTCTGAAGGTTTTATTCAGATCTTATGTGGTCCTTTGGTAAAATTACATCCCTAAACATTCAATGGAAGCAATCAAAGTGGGAGGCTTACTCTTTTTTTATGAAGTTAATGTGCTTCCTTCTTGCTGTTTGTACTCTTTCGACAAGTCTCAAAGCAAAGATAGCAACATATGAAATGATTCAATAGGAACAAACAGGGTTTGTTGCTCCTCTTGCAAAACAGTGGTTGTTACTAGCTTGGATCACTGCAGGCCAAATTTAACAAATTAGCAGTGGCTGAAAAATGAAGTATTATATTTCCAGAATTAGTCATTTTCTCTGATTGATCTGCTCCTGCGACAGAGCAGCCTCATGTAGGAAGCAGAGCAGGCGTTTGTCAGTAGCTTCAAAACCAAGCACAGTGACACTAAAGAAAACCTAACAGCAAAAAGACATTAATGTTCATTTTTTCATTTGCTGCAGAATTATAAGTGTCATTTTCAATTAAGTTTCAAGTTGTGTCTGTTTTGAGAAAACCTTCGTATGAATTCACCCTAGCAGAAAACAACCTTGTTTTTAGCAAAAAAAGCATGTGAACTATTTCACCAGTCATACTGTGTTCATAAAAGTGTTAATTGGGCTTTGAAGTTGATGCTATTATGAAGCACAATAATATGAGAGACAAACACTCAGCTGAGACAAGGCACTATTTCTTTTAATCCCTTTTCTTCTTCCCACAAATATCTTTTTCAGGGTGGACTCTGTACATTCATTCTCCCAAAATAAGATTTCCTGTCACACAGCTGTGTTCACTAGAGCCATCAAAGGAGTTAATAGGTTATTAATAGCAGTTAAAGGTTATTACTTGCAATACCCTGTCCCAGAAAGAAATCCCAGAAGGAATCTGAATTCCCATTGGATGCATTTCATATAAATATCTTGAAGAACTGCAGTTATGCCTTGCTCTGCAAGACCAACCAGACCACTCCTCTCCTAGAGAGACTTCTGCTAAAACAATAGAAAGTTTGCTTTTCCATGTTTAGTGATAAATCTAGGAACTAAGGATGTATTGTGCATATTGAACAGATCCTTAGGGCATACAGAAGACTTACATTAAAGCCAACTCCTAAATATTCAAGAGCCACTCTAGATTTTTAGGACAGCATGAGGAAAGAATGCAGCCAACAAGAAAATTTCAGGTTTAACCCCTTCCAGAATGGTGTTTTTCCCAATCTTCCTCACTGCTTTACAAAGTCTGCACATCTGCACCACCACAGATTTGCAGTGCACATGGC
>NW_008679530.1:10507-17852 GCF_000695815.1 Acanthisitta chloris | reverse complement strand
CCATGCCAGTAGTCATTCATCATTTGCATTCACCACCTTAATTAAACACCTATTCAGGTGCATGTTCTTTGACTCACATAGTGCTACATTTTGGTGCAGAGCTGAGTCTTGTAACAATCCTTCAGAAATTATTTTTCTTGGGTCTGAATTTGTTTGAAGATTGGGCTGAGCATGGAAGTTCAGAAATACAGATATGGTTCTACAGAAGCCCTAATACTTCATCCCACTTTCTCACAGTGCACACATGTCTCTGGAGTGCTGTGGTGGACACTGATACCAACCCACTGCTTCAGGTAAAACAAAAATCTTGTTTCCAAAAAAAACAGAGGACTAAGCAGCCAAAATTACTTAAAGCTATACTCCCGGGTAAAACTGTGAATATGTTTCTATGAATCATTGGATGTATTTCTTTTTAATGTACAGAAATCCATTCCCCTACAGAATTTCTATTCCTAAAGCTGTTTTATTGTAAGAATTCAATGTATAATAAAAGTTAATGCATATCCTTTCTCATATACTCATTTAATTTTCCCCAGATGAGGCTTTTAAACATACTATAGTTAACAAAAAGTTTTAGTTCTTGGATATTTACTTGTTTCCACATTACATGGTTACATGATTGAAATGTAAAAGTCCAGAAGACCTTCTGGTTTGTTTCTGAAGTCTCTTAACCTTCACATGATGTTGGTTTGTAGCACAAGGCATTGAATGAAGCTGGAAAACTGTGCATCCTTATGATGCAACCTGAAGGAATAATTACTATGCTAACATCAAAGGTTATCCTACTTTAAACATCTGCAATGACCACATAGACTGCTGAGGATCAGAGATGTTTATATATTGCTCACTGCAAAGTAATAAATAAGGAGTTGATGAACTAATTATTCTAATGCCATTGGGATAAAACACTGAAGCATAGCTAGGTGCTAAGAGTAGACAAATTCTTTGCTTCTACAGGCTTTACTTAGTTCCTGAACCAGTTCTATGTTCAAGCTTTTATCACTAACTTTCAGTTTTCCAGGGAAATTTGCCCATGAGCAATTCAGGTTTGTTAAATTACAATACTCACTTGTGTGCAAGTAAAATAAAGGTCATAGAAGCTCTAAGTTTGTTTTTTGCAGTGTCCTGCAGAAACCCAACGAGAACGGTGATAAGCAATGCAAGTGATATTAATTCAGAGTTTCCCCTTTAAAAAAGGAAACGGGTCAAAGGATATACCCTCTAGGGTATGTGCTGGGATTACACACCTGTGATTAATCTAACAAACTGCTGGAGATGTGATTGTTTCTTCATAGAACTGCAGCTGAAACAACAGTTCTTTGGCAGTAAAATAAATGTAACCCCTTGTGGTGCCCCTAGACATACAAGATAATTACAACAAAGTACCTTCATAGGAAGTTAGGACACTCCTGCTGCATCATTAAAATAAACGGACCTGCGATAACTGATGCAGCCTTGGAAGTGCCACAGAGGAGCATGGTACTCAAGAGATTAAAGAGATCTGCTCTCCTCCTGGAACGTGCATGTGACTTCCATTAGCTTTAGTGGAAGCTGAGATTTCTAGTCCAAATCTAGCAAGCACAAGAGACAGGTTTTATCCCTGTGAAGTCAACTGCAGTTTTGCTGTGTTCAGTGGGGCAAGACTTCTAAAGCAAAACTTAATTATCTCAGGACTTTTCAAGGCCACTCTGGGCCTCACAGTGGAGCCTGGTGCAGAGAGATTTAAGCTCGTCTCAACTGAGCTAGCTACAGAAACTGAAGCAGCAGAGCCACTTCTGCCAACCACTGTACCCGGGACAGCCACTGCCAGGAAAGAGGTTGCCCTGGTCACGTTAATGTCATGGGCCAGGACTGCCCAAACCCACACAGCTCTGCACCAGATCACAGTACTGGACCAGATGTGCCTGAGGACCACCATGCTGAACACACCAGGGCTTTGGAGGCATACCCCAGGGGTTTTCCAACATTAAATATGGTCAAAAGACCATAAAGGAGAAACAGTACTATGATTATGCAATTACATCCATTAAAGGATGTTAGCATGTATTAATATCAAATAAACACAGTTGCAGTTTTCACAGCTTGGGTGATGACTTGCAGGCCAAAGTAAGTGAAAAGCAGGAAGGGCTCCCAATAACTTATTGTGTCCAGCACCAATCCCATTTTGATCTGTATGCAATATATCTGTTTTCATGATAAACATCTCAACAACAGCATTTCAACAACTTTCTTTGGGCAGTAATTTCCAAGTTATCATACAAGTCAAATACATCTATGAATCAGAATGCAGTTCTACATATCCAACTTTTTATTTCAGCAAATTTTCCTAGCTACACCTCATAATAATACTCAAATTGCTCCACTTCCTCAGTGCACATACACAGATACTCACAAACCTCTCTCTCCAAGGAAGAACTCCCTAAAGCCCTGCCCTAAAGACTTGCTTCTTACTTACTGGGATATTTTAAGTCAACATGTACACAGCTTTCAGTCTATATCCAAAACACTGCAAAGTTGCAAGGATTGTGACCAGGCTGCATTGCAATCATGCTGGAGTACCAGATACCCACATATGACAGTCATTAGAGGAGCTAATTTATGTTATGCTTGCCATCATTTAGTGGGAAGTAAAATATGTTGAAGCTGCTTGCCTTCTTTTTTTTTTTCTGGGCTGGTAAGCCCAGCAGTGTCCATTTATTTGACTCATGCCTCTACATCCTTTTCAGCTGAGTAGGTGTGCAGATAATGCTGTAAATCTAAAGGAAAGGTTTAGCCTTCAGAGTAGACAATATTTTTTTTTCTCTGGAAACAGGAAAAGGCAATGCAGTAGTATATATGTGAAAGTTGTCTTCACCACTTCAAGAATGAAAAATGTGATTTTTATTTTTTTAGAAAAAGTAAAACTGTGCAGGCATAAATTCTGCATAGGTAAATGTTTATGTAGGAAAGTTTACCGTGTTACAGAATCCTGTTCTAAAACAACTAGGGCAGTATGACGCTGTAATGTAACTTCTGGCACAGTAAATTTGTCAGTATAAATGGGGCCCTGAGCTGAGCAAACACACCAAGTTGTCTGTCTCGTGCCAATGGAAAAAGGGTCTAATAGCCAGGTTACAAGGAAACAAGTGCCAGGGTCCAACTTATTTAGAAACACAATGAAAGCATGTGGGATTAGCTTTTAGGGCAAGAGTAAAGGGATGTTCCAGGAATATCACTCCATTTCATCCCTGCTAAATGATTACATACCTCTGGGCTAGGAGCAGATTCGATTCACCGTGATGTGAATCAAATGTTGTGGATAAGAAGCAAAAGGCAGATAAAAGAAGGGCTTTGTTCTTAGATGTTCTTCTACTCTACCACTGAAAAAAATACATGTTATCTAAATACTCCCCTACTGCAAAATTGGCACAAACACCCGGAATTTGAGACTGGTTTAGAGGGCTAATAGCTGAAGAAAATCTTATAATGAGATTTAATCTTTTTTCCAATGCATATCACATATATAAACAAAATAAGGACTAAAAATTCAGAAGTCTCCTTAAAGAATAAAGAAACTGAAAATAATTTTTAAAAAATCCTAATGGCATTAAAAACTGATGTTTACATAAGATTTTAAATAATATACATGAAAACAATATTTTTCATTAATGAAGTCTAGTGCTGGACTGAGAATTCTGAACTTTACAGATGAGCTTGAAGAAAGATAATTCTAGATTTTTATGGCAGTAATTCATTTCTTATACACCTCTGTTTTTCTTTAAATTTTAGAGTCATTCCTGTCATGATCCTTGTATCGATATTCAATACAAACATTCCTAGCATAATCAGTTAACTGACTACATGATTATCATATTATCTCTGCAAATTCTTCTTTTGGAATAAATGCCAATTAACCTATGGTAATGAGATACATAAATGAAATAAGTGCATCTTTATAATCTTCATTAAAAAAACTGTCATGTAACATCATTATTTTTTAATTCAGCAAATTCTCTACAGAAATTATCTTTAAATATGAAACTCTTTCGATTTACTAAGGCACGAGAATGCATCCATATGAAAGTTGATGCTTTTTATTTCAATCACATTAACCAAAGACTTCTTCACCATTTCTGTCTAAAGATTTGCTGCCCAGTTGCTAGACTATGTGAAATATCCTTTCTTACCAGGCTGTACAGATTACCACCACTCTACAAGCTCTATTTTATGGCTATACTTTCAGTAAATACCTTACAGATGTTTTCAGCTAGAGACTATCTTCTGTTTCTCTGAGTCTGCCTTGTTCCTTGGATTTATTTCTATGTGACTGCATAATTCAAAGTTCACATCAGACAAATGATTATGACCACCTCTGCAGCTCTTGGGTCTTCAGCCCAGATCGAGTCACAGGCTGAGCTGCCCTCCCGGAGTCTCTCCTTTCATAAGAGCCTATCTCTGGTTTTGTCAAAAAAGCAAAAGTTTTGGGGCCAGAACTTCACTTCTGGTGCCTCATATCAATTCTCAGGATATGACTCTGCCTTTAGCAAGCATCACACCTCTGGGGCTAGGGCACAGCAATCCAGGCCAAGCTCTCACCATCCCTGACTGGAGAACATTGGGTAACTTGGATTCATTTTGCTACTCAAACATTAAGGAAAGTCTTTCCTTTGTGTCTCTGTTCCTCAACAAGAAAAAAGGGTTTTGACCAATGTCACATCCATTCCCCAGGATATTTTAGGCTTTTGTTTGGGGGTCTCTCTGGTTACTGTCCCCTCATAAGAAATATTTGGATTGACTTAATTGAACCCTAATTGAAACTACTAATTTCAGTCAGTATGTTACTCACTTCGATAATTTCATTGCACATTAAAAAGCTCATCATAATACTTATTTTGAAATCATGCACAGTGGGAGTAGAAAATGTCCAGTAAAAACTGAAGATTGCTTCATAAAGTTATTTCCTTTAAAATCTGGAGGCACTATCTAGTTCAAGTCTCCAGCCAGAATAGACATACCAAAAACCAAAGCTAAGCAGAGAATTACAGGTTCAGCCTGCAGTGCCTGCTTGACCCAAGCAAATTCATTTTTGCAGTGTAATTTTGTTACCAAAAAGTTGATTTCACTCGTTTTATTTTACTGCTCTGGGAAGACATCAGCAGTAAGACCACGGAAGGGCATGACTGGAAGCTCTTGTGAGTCTTGCCATGTAAAGGCATAGGGTCATAATGCTGCTACTAAATGTGATAAGATGAACTCTCTGAAATACTCGCATTGCCTGCCAACTCTTTGCCACAAAATAATTGCCCAGACAGGACTGTGCTTTTCCATGAAACTCCATCCTGCTTGGAAATGGCACCACCCATGCAAGGCTGCCCCCAGGCACGCACCCTCCGAAGCTGGGTCTCACTGTCACCCTCCTCATGTCAGAAACATGATTTCTAATCATACACATGTGCTTTCAGGGGGCTGAGATGCTCTCCAGGCATGGGGTTTCTAGTTGGAAGTATAGAGACTAGTCTACAGTTTTTTTACAGGGCATCTGTACACTGTGGCTTTGTGTTATAAACCCCATTTGAGCAGGTTTTCAGTTTCAGAATAAGACAAAAATCCTACTCCGAGACCCTTCTTCCCCATCCCCTTATCAAGAAGCCTGTCCCAAAGCAAGAAGCTCATCTACTCTTAAAGAGGGGGTTTTAACATGGCTAAAGCCATTTCCCCTTACCGGATGAACAATTCTGGCTGAAGTTTTTGAAACTCATACAACACAGCCCAGGTTCATGCTAAGGGAAATTTCAGTCTAAGTAGATAACAGATGGCAGAGTTATAAACAATTGAGAACTGAGTCTTTTAGTAGAAACTAACAGGAGACCTCAATAAGAGGTGCTAACATGTCTGCTCATAAAACTTAACTTTTACGTGGCATATTCTTATTTCAAAGTGGACATATGAATAGTTATCATAAAATTGTGTACTTTCATAACTTTATGGTTTTCATCGCCTGTTTCAATAGCACTGAGATAGTCCATGCTACACTTTCATATGGCATGAGCTTATGAAAATAGTGATAGAACCTTGTACTGTAAATCATTTGCAGAGGAAAGGAAGATTATTGTGAGTTGGTGGGGGTTTTTTAGGAAAGAGTCTATAGACATGCATACTCATTTAGGTTATTTAAGTATATATAAACATTTACATTGGCCTTTAGTATTAAAATGTTTAAAACATAGATAAACATTTACATTGGCCTTTAGTATAAAAATGTTTAAAACTTAAAAATACAATGATGGGGGAATTCAAGAGAGCACCTTTCAAGGAATCACTGCCAATGGCACACTGTGGCTGCAGAAGACAGGAGAAGTGAGGGCTAGAGTCCCAAGCAGATAAATTATACATGCACAATGCAACCCCACAAATACCTGTGAGCATGACCTAGAGCTGTGGGTCCAGCCACAGCCACTCATTTGCCTTGACAATAGCAGAAAAGTCACTTTCCATGTGCTTTCGATATGAGGCACCATTTTTGATCATGCCTGGGACAGGCTGATAGGTCTCAGGGTACTCATGGATGTATGGACAAGCATAGGTCCATGCTGGACAATAACCTGGGGTGCTGCAGCCACCCCAATCTCAGTACACAAGGTCTATTCCTCTGCCAGTGACAAGGAGATTATTTCTGACAAGTGTTTGAGATCCTGCCATGCAAATGGCGAAGGAATGAGAAGGGAGAAGCTTCCAAAACCCTGAAACATATTTTTGTAACATATCTGAATTGTGGCTTATTGCCCACCAAACAAAATGTTAACAAGATAAACTTGTAATTTAAATTACTAGTACTTCCAGGATACTTAGAAATGTATATTCTTTTCATCTAGCCTGATGATTAAAAATGCCTTTGGGATCATGCCTAGAATAATGTTTCACAGTATGGAGGCCAATAAAGAGTCTTTTGCTAAAAACTTGGATCAGATACACTGTTACTGTTCCCACCTCTTAATCAATTAAAAATATATATCGTAACAGCATATGCCTTGTAAGAAGGAAAACACAGAAGTTATTCTGCTCTCCGAGAACACACGTAACTGCTACTCAGTTTAATGGGACATATATATGTCCACTGAGTGAAAAATACCTTCCAGAATATGAAGGATTCATATGTATCTGTAAAATATTACATGGTTAGGTGCAGGTTGGCCTTTTGCCATGCTAGACTCAATGCACCCAGTTTTGCCTAGTCTTGGAAGCTGAACAGTCCCAGGCCTGGCTAGCATTTCATGTGGAGACCATCTGGGAATTCAGTGTGCCATGAGCACAAGCCAAGGAGTCACAAGGTGGTGAATATTAGGCCATAGAAACTGGATGAGTGGAA
>NW_008679530.1:0-10489 GCF_000695815.1 Acanthisitta chloris | reverse complement strand
TGAACCAATGAATGGGAATTTCCTCATTGCTCTCCTGCCTCTCCCTGCCTTCCTCCAGTAAGAAAAATATACAGGTTAATTTTGATGGGAAGGATGCTGGAAGCATCCAAAGGGAAGGATACAATGCAAAAATATCTTTAAATATAGCATAAAATTAGAAATAAAGTGAAGAAAATCTTAATAATATAAGTGGGTTTTGAACACTCAAAGTGGATGAAATCTGTTTGCAGAAATCTGCTTTTTTTTGTTTGTTTAAATCATTCACCTGAGTCTAATGGGAAGTATTTTCTTCAACCAAGTCAACAAAAACCCTATGGCTGAAAACATCAAACGTATATACTTGTATATATGATATACTGATACCAAACCAAACAGAAATTTACTCTTGATTTGCAAGCATATATACAAGAACATTGGACCTCACAGCCACATTGTAAATGACAAGGATGCTTTTGTCATAACATTCAGCATTATGCTGAGAGATCTAACTAATTCCTGAGGCAATTGCACAAAGCACTGAAGAAATCAAAAACCAGTTTGAGCTTTAACAGGAAGAGTAGAGAAGGGAACTCCAGCAAGTCCCTTTCTTTGAAGTTTGACCATGAGAAACAAGACATCCTCAAGGCATCAGGAGCCTTGGCAAGAGCCAAGACATGGGCTTGGGATGTCAGATCTTTTGATCACTTGAATTATTTTTTACTTTTCGATCTCTTCATCCTACCAAGAACTGCAGAGTATTTTAACCACAAACTTGCAGTAAAATACAATTAGAGAATGGTTATTGGTACTTACATAGAAAACATTTGATAACTTAATGATTCCTAGGCTTTATTTGACTTATACTTGAGCAACTTTCATGTAATTGTTCTTTTAAGAACAGGAAAAAAAATTAAAATTTTAATGTCACGGGTATAAGCATGATAAAAAAAAGAGAAAGAAGAGGAGAACTTATTGAGAACAGATGTTTTGTAAATAAAACAAGCCATTGGTGGCAAATTGCTAGTCATCATCATGCTAATTGTTCTTCCCTGAGCTGCCAGCATCTATAAAAATATTCCAGTATACATCCACCCAGAAATGGAAGGGGAAAAGCTGCCTGAACTACTGATGTGGCAACACCGCCAGAATCAAGAGTCCCAATTCCCCTCCCAACATTATACCATAACTACTTGGTTACAACTATGCAAAATGAACATGTGGATAACTAAACCAGAAGAGCAGCATTTGAGAACAATTTGCAGGGGTGTAAAATTTCTGTGCCTTGTTCTAGGCAACAAAGAACCACAGGCACTATAATCCGTTATCTGAAACTTTGCTATCTGCAAACGCAGACAGATACAAGCAAATCCCTCATTGCAAGCAGCAACGGGCTTGCTGTCATTAATCACTACAAGGAGGCTGTTGAAGACAGACTCTGGGATGGATTTCAGTGGCAGCCTGCAACTTTATTACCTTAACATATCCAAGTATTTAAGTGGATCCAGTGTAGGAGTTAAGGCACTCCCACCATACAACTTATAATTCATAGTCGACTGTCCTCAGCCTACCTACAGAAACCTGTTTCAAACATCAGACATCTTCTCACCTTAAAGAGATGAGCATGGAGAGGGAAATCTCAACTTGCAGAGGCTCTGGGTCTCCAGTTGCAGCAGTCTAACCGCAAAACCCCAGCTCTTCATTTCTGGGAGGTCATGCTTCAAACTCCTATCCATGCTGGATACCAGCTTCAAGTTTCCAAATAATTATTACACTAAATATTACAAAGGTATAAAATGTACTTAATATTTATATCCATGTCCTATGCCAGATTTATTGCCATAATGACATATGAGTGTAAAAAACAGACAAATAAGACATAAAAATACCTAATTTTTATCCTAATAGGAAAATATGTCATTTTATCCAGTTTTATGCTTAGGAAAATATGTCATTCTGACATCAAAACAGGCAACCTATTAAATCTACAAACTCCTGAAAACGTGGTTCATAGATTATAACTACAATTCAACTACAAAAATACAGTTTAAATTAGTCAGAATTCCTGATTGCAGCACACACTATGTGACATAACCTCAGGAAGCACCATCCAGCCTCCAAAACTGTCTTCATCTAATAGTGGGAAACCATCCTTTAATTTCTACCCAAAATTTATTCATTGGCAGTCAATACCCTACTTGACCCAACAGTGTCTGTTATCTTAAATAGCTCTTCTTCCTTTCTGACATTTGTCTCCAACCCCCTCATAGATGTTAACCATGTCAATGACAGAGGCAGAGCAAGGTCCTACCATCTCCTGGCCCAGACAGTGGAAGAAAAAGCCAATGGAAAAAAGGAGGGGAAACCCTTTTTCTTCCCTGTCCTGCATGTACTGCCCTCTCTGCTCCTTCTGTTCATGGCCTGGCACCTAACCAAGGCTCTGATCACATTCTTATTTCTTCATTGGGCAAAACCACAGTGTAACACATCTATTAGGTGTGAAACAAAGAAACAATCCCTCTCTAAGAATTAACAGAATTTGACAGTAAATAAATCTTGTTGAATAGGTTTGAAGTGATAGCTAAGGCAAAAGAGCTTTGGAAAGATGAAATAAAATGGGTAAAGTGAAGAACAGTATTTTGGGAGCCCTGAGCTGTAAGGAATATATAGGAAAGCTTTTGTGACTTAGATGAGGACATACCTTCCATTTCCCTGCTATTGATCAGCAGATTGGGTACATGCATCTCAACATGATGACATGCTCTGGAGTAGTGCAGGATCTCAAAATAGCCAGGGTCCTAGTATACCCAGGAGGTCAGCAGTGGATGGAGTGGATCAAAAGCTCTTCCACTCATGCACAGGTTACATTTCTTCTCACATAGAAAAGACAATAAACGCATTCTCTTAATGGCAAGGAGGAAAAGGAGTCACCCTTACTGAAATAGAAATGGAATTTTAAAGACATGTCGTTTGGATTTTGACCATTGGCCAAAGACTATATCAGAGGGCCCAAATGCCTGTGCTGCCAGCATCCCCTCTGCTGAGCTGGAAGAGCTGGAGCTGAAGGGTTGGAGACACAAAACAGAGCTATAAACTCACTGAAGGTTTGTCTTGGCATTTGTTCTTACAGATTTACAGATGTAACGAATGTTCTGTTTAAAATATCCACCCAGCTGCTTTTTATCACCTTCAGACAATTTAGCACCCACGAGCGTCCATCCTTCCAAGACAGCCAGAGACAAATGGGGTTTGGCCCCTGCCAGGTGGCAAAGAATGGCTGATAGGCAGCAGTGAGCAGTGCCCTGAGCTGTACCAGGAGGCAGGGATGGGCCAGGAGGAGGGGGCTTAGCTTTGCACCCCCAGGGTGGCAGGTGACCCCGCAGAGGAGAGTCTGGTGTGCCAAGGGGTCACTCCTGCCAGAGGAGAGAAGGGGGCCAGGGCAGTGTGCAGAGCAGGTCACAGCCAGCTTGGTGCTTGGCAGGAGGGAGATGACAACCTCTACCCTCTGGGAAAGAGGGGCCTAGCTCAGTCCAATGAGGACTCTGCTACAAGAGGCTGCTGGAGGGGGCAGAGCTGGCTGGACCAGCCAGGAAAAGAGCCCAGATGTTGGATTGCTGCTGCCACTTACACACAGAAGAGAGGATCAGGGACCAGCATGGGTGCTGCTAGGGGCTGCTGCCCTCCACCCAGTTGAGCCTGTGTGCTTTCCCTCAGAAAGAGAAAGCAGCCTGGTTCCCCTGTGTCTTGGCATAAGCATGGCAGGCTGCAAATCCCTGACCATTTTGAAAGTTTTCAGCATTTTGGTGCCCTGGCAATCACCTGCTTTCTACAGCCACAGACAGATCCTGGTCCACATTACTGCTGCAGAATTAGAAGTATAAAAGCATAAATGCAGTTTCTTCAGGGACATTTGCTGTTAATTTTCTGCCAGAGGAGGGCTCCTTTGTCAAACCTTTCTGCACTTTAATATAGAGTGGCTAATGGAGAAATTACCCCATTAGAGAGAGCAATGGGCAAGAAGCTCCAGCCTACAGTGGATAAAATAAACTTTTTTCCCACTGGGTCCCAGGCCAGGTGATGCCCACAGGCCATGCTAGGCAGGCAACAGCACTAAACACAGGCTGTCCAGAGAAAAACCACATGCAAGATGATAAAGCTGCTGGTAGACAAGAGCCACTGCCAGGAACTGCTAGTATGATCCATGCAAAGAGCTGAGTGAGTCCCTTTGGGCCTGAGGACATCAGTAGCCAGCACACCGCAGCGATGGCTCAGGCATCTGAAATTACTCCAGTTCTCAGGTAGACCAACATACTGGAAAGAAAGCAAGAGTGGGCTACACAAGTTAAAATAATGGCTATTGCTGAGCCCTTTCTGCAGGTATCAGTGGAAATCCAGCTCTTTCTGAACATGGTGATATTTGTGCTCTTATGCAAGAACAGGATTGATGTTCAGCAGAAGAATGTTACAGGCTGATGTAAGGAATGAGCTGTGTACAGGAGCCGTTTCTAGCGCTTCACAGGAGATGCAGATAGTGGAAAATCAGACAGTGGAGACAGCATCTCAAAACCTCTGAGAGCAGCAGGGGTGAAAGGTGGTGAGGCAGCCTGGCCAGTACAAGCTAGGGATTTACTTAAGGGAAGCCTTGGTGGAAGGCAATGAAAAGAAACAATTAGCACAGCTGCAGTAATGTCGCACCACCGCATCCTCCAGGAGTGAAGGGGAGATTGTCAGGATATGATCAAGTGCAACATCAGATTGTGCTTAAACTAAGGAGTGTTCCTGGCAGGCAGCTCCCAGTTTGAATTCCCTGAATACTGGGTAACAGTGAAGCTAAGTAATATCCTGGAGGTTAGCCTGACTGGACACCATGTCTAACCCTGGACATCCCTACCTGCATACCCTCAAAAGCCCAAAAGAGGTGTAAAAACATGCACTAGCTGCATGAGATGTAATGCACAGGCAGGTCAACCACATGTATAAAATATTAGGGGCAAGACATTTCAAGTTTTAATTTGGATAATCTTGGGTAAGGATGGAATCAAAAGACCAAGGAAATAAACTGCATCTTTGGATCCCTTCAGTCCTTCAGAGTGCATTCTGAACCTGGAATGAATCAGGTACAATTTAGAAGTACTGAGGGATCTACAGAGTTTTTTTAATTAAAGAACTAAGGAGATTTTAGTTCAGTTCAAAGTATTGTTTCTGAGTACTGAAAAAGACTTCACATATTTCAGAAGATGCATTAAGAGTGGCAGCTGTTTTTAAGCTTTTAAAGGCTTAAACCTCAAGAAACAGATAGCAGCCTGTAAAGAGCTGCACCCTGAGCATAACATCAGTCAGAACAAGCTAAGAGTTTCAGAGCACCACCAGAAAACATACAAAACAGGTATCACACAAACATACAAAAGGATACCACCAAAACCACAGTCTATCTGCACAGAAGACACCACATCTACAAAACCTTTGAACACATTATCAGAACCAACAGCATCATCTTGTCATTTGAAAAACACATTTTTTAGACAAAAGAAAGAGAAAAGTTGATGAGTAAAACAAATGAACGGTTTCTGAGCCATGTTTTGTTCAGGTTTTCAGATCCACCCCTCAATCTGCAGGAGTTTGTAATGCCCCAAAATCTCCTGGTGAGATCCAAAACTGGTAGGTGCTCTTTGATGAGTTTCACATCGATTAAATGAGGGTTGCCAGAGAACTGGAGAGTTCAATTGTTATGAAAGTCCTCAAATCCTCTCATTTACATTTACTCAATAAGGAATTCAGTGTACACAGGCCCACAACAGCCTGTAGCAACTCCTTATCAAGCACAGCCTAGAAAGACATCCATGGAGATGGATTCACAAACCAGCCGAATAAACATTCTCAGCTCAACAGAAAACAAAAGGAAACTGTGACTGCTGTTTGCAGGGCACAAGTGTGCACAGGCTTCCTCTGGTCTCCCTATGCTGGACAAGACTGACCTGAGGATCCTATTTACTTCTTATGTACAACAGTGTCTATCAAAGGAGACCCCAGTTCAAATATAGTACAACAGAGTAACTGCCTGGAGTTCATATAGATTAACTTCAAGG
This sequence comes from Acanthisitta chloris, assembly GCF_000695815.1. Taxonomy (NCBI): domain Eukaryota; kingdom Metazoa; phylum Chordata; class Aves; order Passeriformes; family Acanthisittidae; genus Acanthisitta; species Acanthisitta chloris. The sequence continues at coordinate 4,427 of NW_008679530.1, read as the reverse complement.
ACTTAAATACCTGGAAATCACCACTTTCTGGTTGTGTGTGACACATAGGTAACAGCAGGGCTGCTGAGGTATGGAAAGGAGCTTGAGACTGTTAGAGACATGTTGATGAAACCCATGATGCTGTGGTTCAGCCCATCATGCCACATCTGTGGTGATACAGTATGAAAGCAGGAACTTCACCACTGTTTTTATATCTTCCTCACTCAGACTTCTTTCTTTTTGAAAGAAAGCACAACTTGTATCTGACGCAATTAGAGTCTATTCTGCTTTGATATGCTTAATTTATATATTTGCAGGCAATAATGGAGCAGGAATACATGGGATGCCTATTTTTAATTTTACACAAAACCTGCCAAGGATGTACAAAAAGAAGACCTGGGGAGTAATTTGTCTCTGTAACCTAATTTGTGCAAGCTTCAGCCAAGGACGTTTATCATTTGCTTTCCACCTCCTCCAGGAAACAGGCAGGGGAAAGCAGAGCAATAAGTAACGCCTTGCAGAGCACACCATCGGTTAGGCAGGAAGAGGCATCCTTCCTTCCTCTTTAGGGCAACACAAACTGCCCCATTTTAGCCAGCATTTTTTTGTTTTGCTGAATACCAATCTCCTTGCTACAACATTAAGATAAGGACTGAGACCAGTCAAAAATGGCAAGACAGCAACAAACAGAAAAAGGAAGAGAGACAACAGCTCAGACAGATTCAGCTCATTTACTGACATCTATCTCCATTATGGTCACAGGACACTCAGTTTCAACACCACCAAAATTAGATTTAATTAAAAAAACCCACAGTATTTTGCTCAAGAAAAAAAATCCATTTCTCCTCTGTAATATGCACAGCCATCAGGCTATTGCTGCGAAACAATTTTTAAAAAATTATTATTCATCATCACAAAAAAATCATTTAAGGAGAACTTTAAGGGCAATATGCACAGCCATCAGGCTATTGCTGCAAAACAATTTTTTTAGAATTATTATTCATCATCACAAAAAAATAATTTAAGGAGAACTTTAAGGACGAATCTGTAAAAACAGTTTGAGTGGCCAAAGGTTGCATCATAACGGCTACACACAAAGGGGACAAAGAGGGAAGACAGCACAGGAAATGTCACTCTGGCATTTCCTAATTCCTGAGCACTTGACTTTACAACCTCCACTTATTTTTGCACATGATTTCCTAATGGAAATTTCCTTCATGGAAAGCATAGGCAGCACATCACAACCCCTTTCCCCACAGCCCACCTGGCCCAAAACCATGGAATGCTCTGGGACACTGTCCCGGCCCCTCCAGAGACCTCAGCCCCATGGCAGCCTCTGAGGCTGGGATGAACAAGGACCCCAGTTGGATCAAATCCCTGGGAGACTGGAGCACAAAAGCCCAAACACACACAAGCTGTAACTGCCCTGAGGATCATGGCTCAACCAAACTCCCACACATTTTCCCAGGAGCAGCTAGAAGTGTCTTTCCAAATCCTGTTGTTCTCCCAAATATGAGACCATGACACTGTTGCAGAAAACATTATGGCTTTTCTATAAGGTTTGGGAGGGGTTTGGTTTTGTTTTTCTGTTAACATGCGCCAAACAAACATATTTCTCAGCCTTCTTTTTAGAGAAATCTGAAGTCTTGTCGCTGAAGTTTTCCACTGCAAGTTCTGCCTCAGGCTCAATATTTCTTTGGAAAGTTTCAGTCTGTGTAGTTAAAGTTTGGCTGGGGTATAAGCATGGCCACATAATGGAAAGACTCAGAAAGCTTTAATTATAGGCAGTAAGACTAGCTCAGCCACTAAAACACATCCAAATATTCATATATCTGGCAAACTTTCTCAAATTATGGGAAGATACACAGCTAATGACTGAATTTCCAAATAAATACATGATGTCCAAGACTTACTCATGGGAGTAGCTTCTTTAGCTTTACTCATGTCCATGCAGAGTCAGTACACCTAAGTCAAAAAAAATTTTTAAAGCAAGGCTAACTGTCAGGAGGAAAAAGAAAAGTGTTGTGCCTACTTATCTGTTTAATATGGTTAGGTTATTTGACATACAAGACTGCATAAAAATGGCAGATCATCATAGCACACTGTCATTTCATTTTGAAAGGGAAGAGGTTTTTTCTAATTTTTTTTCACTGTTCTTCATATGTAAATTATATAATTGATAGAAGAACAAGGTGCAAATAAATATATGATCTGCTGCTAGGTCTGTTTTTGTTAGCAATTCCAGTAATAATACATGGGCTCACAGGGCTCCCCCACAACAGGCTGAGGCTGAACCTCCAGCTCTGCCTGCTGTGGCTGTACCCCACACCCACCAGCTTTCCAGTGACAGCTTGAGCCCCACTGGAAACCAGTATTTTTAACTCCCATGACACCAAGACATACGCATGGAATTTTTTTTTTTTTTTTTTTTGCTCTTCCCCTGTTCAACAGGAAACTTCTGTTGACACTTCCACTGCATTCCTTCACATACCTTAATCCTCCTTCCTCATCTGGGGTAGTTCCCAGGCAATATAGCCTGCGAAGTCAGGAGAAGTGGAAAGACAAATTATCACAAGGAATTGCATTTAACAGCCTCTGGGATAAAATCGTGTGGCTTTGCATGCAGCTCCACAGTTACTTAAATCAGCCTTATCTGCTATCCTGGCAGTGGAACAGTCCTACTGTGAAACAACACTATTTCAGCTTTATGTGCTTATCATTCTTGTTGTTCTCAAATTGACCTAGACGGATAAGTATTACAGCTCAACTTGTAGATGGATTTTCATGCAGATCCCGCTGTGATCAAGTACAGTCAGTTTGATTTTCAACAACCCTGCCAGATGAAAACTTACAGCCCACCTTGAAACAAAGATGATTGGGACTATCTTTGATGTTGCAAACTCAGTAGGAGGGAAAGTAGATAAAAGGTGTTTATATGCCATCTTCTGCCATTAAAATAATGCACAATGCAAAGTCAAAGTAAGCATTTCAGTTTTAGTAAAATCAGCAGTGGTCTGCGGAAATCTGACAGGAAAAAGTAGACCGCTTGTTAAGAGAGCATAGAAACAGTCTTCCCTATGTGCTTCTCTAAAAAAAAAAAATAAAAGTCAGTCTAGTGGTAAATTTTCAAATGTAGACACAGGCAATAATAAAATCAGAGCTTTGTCATGACAGAAGTGGCAATGATTTTAAAGTGAGGATAGAGCCAACAAGCAGCAAACACCTTGTCAATTGTGCATCAGAATTTAAAAAATGAAGTTAAAATATTGGTAAACTAAAAGTGGTTACCTGTTGTCTTGGTATTTGTGCTGCAAAACACTTTCCTTTATAAAATAATTTTGGAACATATTAGGGGATTTATAATACCTTCAACTTGCTTGCAAAAGGCTTTTTCATTTTAGCTGAGGGAAAGACCCAGCACCAGAAAAGAGCCTTTTCTCCATCCCAGGACTTTGTGCTACGATTTGGTCAGGATAGAAAGCTACAAACATTCCTGTCAGTCACATTCTCAACAAGAATGGTGTCGACACACCAAAAATAACTGAGCATGAGCATTTCGATGGAAGGCCACGGCAAGAGCAGCTGGAGCATCCCCTGTGCGGGGGCTGGAGGCAAGTGGGGAGGGTGGCAAGGGGCAGCAGAGCGGGACCAGCCTGACCCCGGGAACCGCCGTTCCTCACCCAAAATAACGCTGGGACCGCGCGGTTACTCCTGTAGCTCAAGCTGTGGTGCCCGAAGGTTCAGGTTTCAGGTCCTGCTAACGAGGAATGCTGCTGCCGTCGCTGGGAATTCCGCAGTGAGGGGGGGTGGAGAGAAAGAGGGATTGTTTTCACCTTTAGACAGCCCAGCCCACAAAGAAAGGTACCGAAGAGTGAGGATGCTGGCATAGAGCTGCCTGTGTGGTTTTCATTCTGTCGCCTTTGTGTGCACACTGTCAGACAGTTTCTAATTGCACAAGTACGTATAGGATTTGTTGGGTTGCTGGAGGTTCTTTTCCCTCAGGGCTTGATTCAGTAGTCAATAAACAAATACATACCTAAAGCATTAATCAGGTTTGTGTAATGAACGAGGTCATTTTTAGCAAAAAATGTGTCTCATCGAGACTCAGCATTAAATTTAGCTGTGGATAGGTTAACTCTCAGTTTTCTGCCATCCTTAGTTTCCCAAAAGGAGTTTTCTGAACTACCTAGGGACCACCAGAACTCGGGTATTGCTGTTTCAGTCTCTGCATTCGGGACACTCGGGCGTGGGAGAGCGGAGAGAGCCTGGGGAGGGTTCACAGGAAAAAAGCAAGAGGGAGACTGAGGCACCCACACTGCTGTGGGAGGCAGTGCCCCGCGCCAGAGCCAACCAGCCGCCCCAAGCTGCCGCTTTTCAGCCCGGGCTGCTCGGGCACGGCGGGGACGGGGGGACAGCTCTCACTGGGGCTAAACCGACGGCGCGGTCCC
>NW_008679529.1:5689-30333 GCF_000695815.1 Acanthisitta chloris | reverse complement strand
TATATATATATCTCTCAATGCCTGCTTGGCATTGCAGGGCTTTGTAGCTTTTTTATTCAGTTCAGGTCTTTTCCAACCTGGCTGATTCTATGGTTCTATGAAGGCTGTGGTTTTAAGCTGCTTCAGGTGTTCACAACACCATCAAACATCCCCTGACCCTCACATTTAAATCTAGATAAGCCTCCACCCCTGGTGATACCTCTTAGTGGTAAATAGCAGAGACCAGCTGCTTTTTTGGGGGAGAGAGACATGTTTATAGAGGTTCCTTGGTTTCAGTTGAGTACAGATGTGAGAGCACAGCACTGGGAAGTGTTTCTGTGAGCTGCAGTTTTCCTGAATAAGGACTTTTAGGTGTCCTATAGGGATACTCCAGTATCACTTAACAGCACTATATTTGGCTGCACAAGATTGCAAAAAACCAGACATTTATAACATTTAGGCTGAATTCTGATGTTGGAATCCTCAGCTTCTTTCAGGATCAATTAGAAATGGGAACTTAACTCAGATAGTCCCTGCACACTCCACCATTTCCCTCTCAGCTGTGTGTGAGAGTTTAGATGTAATTTTGCCATGGGCACAGAGCCAGTCCCTGCAACACTATAAGAAGTGGTAGTTCAAGGCTGCTCTTTTACTTCTTTTCATCACTGCTGAGTGTTGTTTTACTTTCTCATTTCAGAAAGAAACCCATCATCCAGTTTGTGGGTTGTCAACAGCTCCCTTGCGCTCTCATTTTTTGGGGCGGTACAGCCCGACGGGGACTGCCAGCCATCCTCAATGTTTCTGCACCCTGGCTGCTCTGTCCAACCTCCTTTGCCTGCAGTGTGTCCCTGTAAATTCCCCCAGCAGGCACGCCATTGCACTCAGTGGGATTGCTAAGGCAGCAGCTGCAGTTAGATAGAGAGATCTAGCAGTTTTCTTCCTGCAGGGAGAGGATTTAGCAGATTGGATCAGGTCACACAACCATGACATCCAGCATCTTGCTTTAAGCAATGAGCAATACCTGATGTTTCAAATGAAGCTGAAAGCACCTAGCAATGTGACTGGAGAATTGTGTGTGGCAGAAGAAAAGGGTTTATTTTCCTGGCTCTGTTTGGTTATGGAATGAAAATGCAGCTACTCCTATGATAGACCATAAAGCCATGAGTCCCTTCTGTGTCTGGAATTGGATGCAGGAACACTTAGTAATAATTATAGAATCATAGAATTTTAGGGATTGGAAGGGACCTTACAGATCATCTAGCCTCAACCTCCTGCCCTGGGACACCTCCCACCAGAGCAGGTTGCTCAAGGCTCATCCAGCCTGGCCTTGAACACTGCCAGGGTTGGGGCAGCCACAGCCTCCCTGGGCAACCTGAGACAGTGTCTCACCACCCTCACAGGGAAAACTTCCTAATATCTAGCCAAAATTTCCCCTTCTTCAATTTTTACCCATTGTCCTTTGTCCTGTCACTGCACCTCCTAACACAGTTTCTCTGCAGCTTCCCTGGAGCCTCTTCAGATACTGATAGGCTACCATGAGGTTTCCACTCAACCTTCTCTTCTCCAGGCTGTCTTTAATAATAATAACAACAGAATATCTTTAATTTGTCTGGGAAAGAAAATAGCTGGTGAGAGGTAGAGACAATGTGCAACTTAGACTTGGTGAAAAATATCTTTTCTATCTTTTTATCTGAATTTACATGCAAGTTGGAATTTTACTGGCCAAACTAACAGTACTCATTGAATTACATGCTGCTAAACCTATCACACTGTGCTGTTAACACTGGTTCATTATATTTTATTGCTGATTGCAAGGCCACTGGTATGGAACACTCTGTTTTCAGATAAAGCTCCTCTGAAGCACCAATTTGTTGAAATAGGGGAACTCTGATAACGATGTACAAATTAAGATACCCTTAATGGGTTATAAAAGCACTGTCCCTCCACAGCTGTCCTTACAAACTGATAGTGATTTCCCTGTTCATGTAATTTTAAATCCAGTCATCTTTGCTGAATTTTATTGGCTGTGATATCTTGATTGAATTGTATATGCTGGTGGTGATAGTAAGACCAAAATGTTCTGTTTAAAGTAATTTGATTTTCAAGGTTTCAGAAGGACCAAATCCATGGGTGACAGATTTTTAGATGAAATCTTTAATGCAGCAGTTTCAGGAGATTTCAGGAGGTCATCTTAGTGCATGCTGAATTCCAGCCTCAGTGAGTTGTACATCTTTGTTATGCTGCTGGATATGTTTTCAAAGACCTAATCCAGCATCTATAGAATTTTATGGATATCAGAATATCAATTATACCATAAGAACTGGTTTTTGAGTAAGAAAAATGTCGCCAACAAAGAAAAACTTTCCAAGTGATTCAGTCTTAGAAAAGTCAGGGTGAATTTTAGATAAACTATACAGATTTGTTCCTTTGTTGGTCGATTTGTTTCCCAATCTTGTTAAGTCCAAAGGATGAACTAGAACAAAATCTGTTCCTGTGTTGTTAAATTTGTTTCCCAGTGTTGTTAAGTCCAAAAGATGAACTAGAACAGAAAATTTATTGTAAGTAAAACATTGAGCTATCAACTTCTTTTTCGCTTTGAACGATGAATTTTTAGTCACATAGGAAAAAATATTTGTCGATTCCACAAGACACAATTGAAAGAGATCTTGAGAGATTCTGTGGACTAGAATGTAATTCTCTCCTGTTTGTATCTGGTCCAATACAGACACCACTAATTAGAAGAATGTGCTTTTGTTTCACTGTGCCGAGATTAGCTTCATTTCAGTGAAGGCAAAATCTTGGGTCCTGATTTAAAAATAGGTATTGCAGACATTCCACAGAGGAAAGCTCTTTGAAATGTCTCCTTGGGTACATGCAGTTCCCTGCATTTGTGCTTAGCAGTAGAGCATAATTAGATTTCAAATTAATGGGTCACATGACTCTCCTCAAACAAGCCTAGTCTAGGGTGAGTCAGTAGGCAAGTGAATTAATATACTCTTTTGAGACCTTAATTCCAGACCCTACCTCTTTTCCAAGCTTGTGTGTTTGTGAAATATATATGTGTTGGTATGTTTATATGTAGATATATGTACTCAGCTCTCAACTAACAACAGAAGAGTCAGCTGGGCTAAGGTCCTTGGCAGGATGAAATTGTGTTTGTAAATGTCATTATTTGTCAGGAACCCCCCACTGCAAACAAGTAGCTGAGGAACTGGTCTTAGCAGCTCTAAGGCATGATTATTCTATGAAATAGAAAATGGTAACGAAGACACTCATCTTCCCATTTCATTACCTCTCCCCAGAAGCAATTCAGTTTCATTTGCATAGCACAATATTCAAGTTGTTGAATCCCAGTCTCTCAGGACTATCTCAAAGGACTAGTAATGGTTTCAGATCCTCTGCATAAACATCTACTGCACACTATAATTCTGCACTTTCTCAGCAACATCATTTTTTCTTATTTCTATGTGGAGTGCAGCACTAGTAAGAACTTATTAAGGGATGACACAAAATTAGCGATAGAGAACATCACAACATGGTTCTCTTTCTCACTTAGGTGATCCCAATATTATTCAACTGAACCCAATACACGACTTAAAACTCCAGGAAAATCACAGCAAACAATGCAAAACACCACAACAGCCTCGTGCAACCTGATCTAGTGAGGAGGTGTCCCTGCCCATGGCAGGGAGGTTTGGGACTAGATGATCTGTAAGGTCCATTCCGACCCTTAAATTCTATGATTTGATGAAAAGAAGCCACAATGAGTTGCTCTGGCTCAGATCCTCAAAGCTAGGTAGATACCTTACTCCTATTTCAGGAATTAAGGGTTTGATTACTGTGAAGGCTTCAGTCCTTTAAATCTCCAAGTATTTATGCTTATCTGTAACTGACCCACATGAAAATACATATGAACAGGAGAGGATCAGGATGTAGCCTTTAACAGGGATGAAAAGAATTGAGATCTAAAAATTGGAGTGCAATTCTTTTCCTCTAAAAACACATGGAGTGTAATGAACCTCTTGTAGAAAGAAAGTGGGGTTTTAATTATTTTACTGGGACCATCATTTTCTCCTCAGAACCTAATTAAAATCATTTCTTTTAGATAGTGGTTTGGGGTTATCTTGTAGGATGGAGACAACTGCTCAGAAAGTCTGTAGAAATTAAATTCTTTAGATTTTTATCCCCAGGCTCTGCAAAAAGTATTTCCAGGCTTCTGAATAGTTTATTATCATCAAAACCACTGTGTACATTTCAGTGTATTGCATAACAGGCTATTGTTCAGTAAGTTCTATTGGCAGTGGATTTGGAAGGGAGGAGGAGATGAAGAAAAAAAATAAGAAAAAAAGAAAAAAAAGCAATTTATTAAGAAAATTTGGTTTATAATTAATTTTTTTTTCTGGCAAGCCTTATGGGTCTTTTTTTCATTCTATACCTATTTACCACTTCCGTTAGAGGTATATCAGATGATCAGAAGAATAATTGGCCATAAATCAATTATTCTCTTTCATTTATAATTACAAAAGAGCATTTTTCATGTTTAGTTTCCTTGCGTGCAACCTTTTCAGTTGATTTCGCACACCACATGACTCAGTGGCACTAATGAGCCAGATATGGATGTAGTAATTAGCTGAGATGAGCTGCTTTACTTTTTTTGCCACTGTGAATTTTGTAGGGCTTTTTTAATCTGACCCTTTATTGAGAAAGACTATAACTCTATGCTCTCAAGTCAGGAAGCTACTCTGCTGAGCTTCAAGATCAAATCAGCTTTAGCTCAGGCTGAGTAATGACCCTGACTGCATCTTCCAGCAGCAGGGTGTAAATTTGTAATCTTCAGTATTGCAGCACAAAGGTTCTACTACATGCATTACAGGCATAACTCCATTAGATGTTGGACAGGAATGTTTTCTTCACCTAAGAGTTGCAACTAATGGCAAATGTTACATGCACCACTCAACTTTGCTGTGAGTGAAAAAGTGAGAGGGTAAAAAAACTCCCTAAACTGCTTGCAAAAGCCAAGTTTTAATTCTGTTTTTCCATAGCAGGTTGAAGTTTAATGTGTGAGGATTGATATTTTAGCATTGTTCAGAAACAACAAGTATTTGATGCTACATCTAGGCAAGCAAGTATAGGACAAAAAAAAATCCTGTGTTGGGACAAATGCTACTTTCATGACCAGAAAACTCAGAGTTCTATCCTATTAAGTGAGTACAAGTAATTTTCTTCCTATATCGATGTTTTGAGTGATACAGTGAAGTATAAACTTGTAAATGCATTTTGGACAATATACTTCAGATCTTCAATCAGCTTTAGAACAATGTGTTTAGAACACTTAGTGCCAGTGTCTAGTAACCACGGTAGGGTTGGACTTGATGTTCTTTGAGGTCTTTTCCAACCCAGTTGATTCTGGGATTTTGTGATTCTGTAATTTTTGAAGTGCAATCTCTTGGCAAAGCCTTTTTGCATCTTTCAGGTTTTGCAGACAGCTGATTTAAGTAATGAGAAAAATTTCAGCAGCTCATACTTGTGAGCAAGAAAGGAATCTACAACAAAGATTACTGGTACTGTTTTCTAATACAGTCCTGATGGTTTTCTACATTTTGTTCTAACCCAGCTGAAGAGCTCTCAGGCCTCATTATGATCAAACACCCAAAATAATGGAAAGCTCTGATCTTCTCCAATATACATTGTTAACTCGTGTTTCAGATAGATCTATAACTTCAAACAGAAAGGTGAGATTTCTGCATATTGCACAAGAGAATGTGATCCTGGTAAGACATTTGCCTGAAGGCAACGAGTGGCAAACAGCGATGTCATAGTAACATATAAAAGCAATCATCCCAACTTCTCTTTGGAAGTCCTCTTAATCACTTCACTGGGCCCCTCAGCTCAGGAGGGACATTGAGGGGCTGGAGCAGGTCCAGAGAAGAGCAACGAGGCTGGGGAAGGGACTGGAGCACAAGTGGCATGAGGAGAGGCTGAGGGAGCTGGGGGTGTTGAGCCTGGAGAAGAGGAGGCTCAGGGGAGACCTTCTCACCCTCTGCAACTCCCTGACAGGAGGCTGGAGTCAGGTGGGGGTTGGTCTCTTCTCCCCGGCAACCAGCAGCAGGACAAGAGGGCACAGACTCAAGCTGTGCCAGGGGAGGGTTAGGGTGGATATTAGGAAGAGAATTTTTATGGAGAGAGTGATCAGACATTGGAATGGGCTGCCCCTGGAGGTTTTCAAGCTGAGACTGGATGTGGCACTTAGTGCCATGGTCTAGTAACCATGGTAGGGTTTGCCTTGATGGTCTTTGAGGTCTTTCCAACCCAGTTGATTCTATGATTCATTGGTCAATAGCACATGAGTTATCCTTGAGTGAACTGACTGGGCAAATAGAGGAGATAAAGTGATTCATTTGATTTCTGCAGTTGAAAAGAATGGATCAGTTAGTACCTGGTCATTAACGTATAGCTAAGGTGGATTTAGTACAATCAAGAAAACAACATTTTTTAGACAAAAAAAACCAAGAATGCTTGAACTTGGGGCCTTTGATCCTGGATCTGTTCATTTTGACTTGATTTTGGCAAGTCATAATTCATCAGGAAGGGAGTGAAAAAGGAATTTAAATTCTTATCATCTAAACCTTTTAATGTCTTCATTCCAGAGAAAAGACTCTCATGCATATCAAACACTGAATCCCTCATAACCCTCATGCACACCTACTAGAAACCTCTCTTTGTTTATTCCTTGTGACAGAAATCCAATTGTCATTGTAAAGGACAGACACAAAATGTTGTACAGGGGTTTTTTTTATGCTGCTGTTGATTAAGTTGAAATGTTTTTGAGAAATACTACATCAAATATAATTTTCATAAGGACAAGTCTAGTGGAGAGGTGTCCCTGCCCAAGGCAGGGATTGTGACTAAATGATCTGTAAGGTCCATTCCAACCCCTAAAATTCTATGATTCTATGACATAATGAACTAATTACCAGACATATATTTTAAAAACTATTCCTGCTCATGAACAGTGAACAAAGGTATATGATATCCTTTGCTGTTGTTGTTGCTTTTCTTAAGTGCACATACATTCACCCTCAGTTGCCTGTCACCAGCACTTGGATAAAAATGTTGGATAAGGAATTTGAGAAACTATTTAAATGGATTGAGTGAGACAGAGCCTGTGCCCATGAAGCCACACTGATTTATACAAGCTGTGGATTTGGCCTATGAATTTTATTTTTGACAGTAACTACTATTGCAGCACAGTCAGGACTTTCTACAGGCATTCTTCATGGCACAGAGCACTGGCTCAGCATCCAGAACTAATTCTGTATTGAATGAAGTGATCTTTATGCACTGAATTGAAATGAAAACTTCCTATTAAAAGAACATTCCAAAATAGCAAAATTCAGCCTGTGTCCAGAAAAGTGAACCTTTTTCACGGGGAAATGAAAAGTCAGGTCACTTTAGTTAAGTATGAAGTCTGGATCTTTGAATTTTATTCATGTTATTGATGATTGTGCCACCATGTAATGGGCAGTGGCATGGCCAGTGACCTTTTGTTTTCGCTGCAAATGGAATCAACCATTATTCCTTGCAGTCTGCAATGAAGGTGAAGCAAACCCCAGTTCAAAATCCTTGAATCAACAGTGTGAAAACCAGAATTTGAAGAAGAAGACAGTAATAGTTCAGTATCAACTTTCAGGTGTGTTGTCTGCTGTGTCTGCATTGTCTGTTTGTATTGTTTAGTAATCACTAATGAAATTATTCCTTTCATTTCCTAGTACATTCTTCCTTTGCCTTTTAGTAAAATTGGGAGATAAAGAATGATAACAAAGAGCTGTTGAAAATGGTCTAGTAAGTGCCTTTCTCACTCTTAAGGACTGCTTGTTAAATTTCATTTTGGAAAATGAAGCTGTATTTAGTATAAATTTGAGGGATCCTGGTGAGAAGAAAAGCACCCCAAACCATTAAAAGGAAAAAAAATCTGTTCTTTTTGCTGCTGTATAATTTTGAAATTACTTAGCAATTTGTGCTATACTTCAGGAGAAAAAGAAATCGCTGACAACTTGAACACCAGACTGCAGGTAAATGAAGTTTTAAGAGGAGGATTTAGTATTCTTCAAGGAGGAAAAATGAATTTTAGAAGTTCCTAGAAGACCCTTAATTAAATTGAAAGGTGTCTTACTATGCTACTTTTATATATTAAGGAGAAACTATTAAGCTGTTTTGCTGACTTCGGTATACTGCAGCCTTGCAGGTTACATTGCTGGGCTTTTTGTGCAGCTGCAAAAAACTTTCTCCCTTTAAAGAGCTGTAAAGTATGATGAAAAGATTTTAATGCAGCTTTGCTCTTTTCTGGTGGTTACCTATAGTGTAGACTTTAAAGCCCAGTCTTTGCTACTGAGCATTAATCTGTTGCATGTTTTATGTAAGAAAAGAAGCAGCAATTGCTCAAGGCAGTCCTGAACAAAAGATATTGGCTTAAAAGATCCCACCAAATGATGGGTGCTCTCTTAGGAAAAGGTATAAGTCCCAGCTCACTGTTTCCCATGTCTCCTGCCCTGGCTCACTAAGGACAAATGCCAGGGATAATTGAGCCTGTCTAGCACATGCTTCTGCAAATAATGATTAAAATATTATCAGTATGCTTAGTTTGCTGTTGACTAAAGGATGTGGGGAACTAGTCTGCTCACACTTAATACCTAGCTTTCCTTCTCTCCTGAAAACCATCCATTGCATTTTCAGAGAGTTGCAAGAAACTATTTTGCCAAATTCATAAACTAAGCCAATCCTACTGCAGTGCTCTAGTACTGTTCTGATGGAAACACTGTTCTGGGGCATGATACAGGTGGATGAGAAATCCACTCCTCTTGGAGTCAAGTCCTTTTTTCAAAACACACTTTACAAAACAATAGGGAAGTTTACCTTGTTGTCTGACAAATTTGAGCATAGATACAGAGGTGACGTTTCTAAAGTTTGCCTTTGATTTCAGTTGCAGGTAGCAGTCCAGTATTTCTTGACATAATGTGGGAAATTATACCAAACCTGCTCTGTTTCTCTCTAGGAAAAGCTAGATTTCAGTGGAGAATAAGGTTATTGTGATGTATATCTATTGTTTGCCAGTGTTGGATTTAAAACTCACAGGCAACCTTCTAGATATAAGTCAATACATAAGTCTAAGCTATTACCATATTAGACAATGTAAAAGCTCTTAAATCCCATGTACACTAGAAATAACACATTATAAAGGAGGAGATAAGAGCCTCTATTCATTCTTTGTGGATTATGTCTGCAGTTTTTATTTCATAGCTACCATTGCAACCCTGTATTTCATGGTACTAAGGGAGAAAAAAAAGGAGAAAAAGAAAGGAAGCAACTCATTATTCAGAGAAAATAAAGTTAATTTTTGAGAACTCAAACTAATTCCTCTCTTAATGTATGATTACCATTCTTTCAGCATTTCAGTGATCAGAAGAGACTTCTTTATTGAATAGCTAAAACAAAGTGATTTGTCTTATCATTACTATTTTAAGCCTATTTTATAAAAGCTGCATTTTCATAGTAGTTGGCTGTATGAATCTCCTGATCTTCATAAAACCATAAAAATCATAGGATTGTTTGGTTTGGAAGGGACAATAAAGAGCATCTAGTTCCATCCCCCCTGCCATGTGCAGGGACACCTTCCTCTAGACCAGGTTGCTCAGAGCCCCATCCAACCTGGCCCTTGAACACCTCCAGTGATGGAATATCCACAACTTCTCTGGGCAATCTGTTCCAGTGTCTCACCACCATCACAGTAAAGAATTTCTTTCTGATAACCTAATCTAAACCTACTCTCAGTTTCAAGCCATCTCCATTTTTCCTATCATGACACCCTAGTAAAATGTTCCTCTCCAGCTTTCTTGTTTGTCCCCTTTAGGTACTGGAAAGCTGCTATAAGGTCCAATAATGTCTGCCTTACATTCAGAAGGTCCTGGGTCTTTTTCCCCATATAAACAAAATGGTTTTTCCATCATCCCCTCCCTGATAGTGATAACTTATGTTTAGATTTATGGCTGCAGTATTGGAGGAGGCTCTTAAATCTGTGCACATTTGTTATCTCAGATATGCAGCATCTCTCCTGTCTTTTGTGAAATCCTTCTGAGATTTAGATCCCAGTTCAGAAATCAGCTCTAGCAGAGGAGATCTCTGTGCTTCTGTGTGAAGAATGTGAGAGAACTCCCCATAGTCTTTGCTGGTTCTAGTTGCTGTGATTACATCTAGTCACTTCCTGAGCTTTCTTAAATATTGAACAGATGAACAGCAATATCAATAAAGAAATTAAGGTATTTTTCTCAAGGTGCTTGAACTCAGGTTTTAAAATCATTCTTGCACATGAAGGGTAGACATTGACAGACAATTGCTTGGTAATAGCTGCCATTAGGCATTCTTGCACAAGTGGGTGTAGCTAGAAATAGGCAAAGAGCTGTATTTGCCTATAGGCAAATAATAAAATTCACTCTACAATTAATTGTGTAATATTCCAGGCTAAAAAGTCTGCTAAGTGATGAAGGTCTGCAAGGCAGAGCAGTGCTGGGAACATACACACTATGTAACATTGGTATTTAAATGCAACATTAGCACATTTATCACTGTTTTTAGCAGGCCACAATCACCTGGAACTAGTGTGAAATACTCTGGTAAGAGAATGCATCCTTCATGGGAGGGCTGCACTATCACTGTCCACTTTAAGGGCTTAGGACTCCTTTAAAATATTTCATGTGCTTATTATCCTCATGCACCTTTCTGGAGCAGAGAATATAAATAAGAATCCAGAAATTAGTTCTCAGCCAGAGAGAACCAGATGCATTAGCAGTTCTGTCATTCAGCTATATTTTTAACGTGCTCAGAGTAGACAAATAGTTAGAATTAAAAAATCAGAAAGAAAGGAAACAAATAAATAGTTTTTTAGAGACAGTGTTGAACTATGGTTTGGAAGTAGTTTAGGTACACTTATATGTGCAGAAATGCATATATTTGAATGAAAGCTTCATTGTCTGTATGTATTAATGTCTTTAACTATTGGCCAGATCCCATTTTTCCTATAGTAACTCCATGTCTTTCAATGTATGGAATGCAAAAATAACCTGAATTCAGTACTTGGCCCTTTATCAGTAAAGCTCTCCCTTGAAGATATTTATTACCATAAGGTATGACAGCTGCTTTAAATCAGCATTGAGTGTGGCTATACAATTTTCAGTGACTATACTAGAGGTATATCCCCAGAATGGAACTTTTCATCTGTAAATGGTTAAAATTCTATAAAGCTGTAAGAACCTGAAAGCAAAATTCTAAATTCTATGATTCTATAATTTTCTTGAAATCTTATAAGAATCCAATATGTTAATATCTTGACATTTAAAAATATTATATGACTTTCACATATATATATATCTATATATATATCACATCACACTTTCATATATATTAACTCTTCTTTTGGCTGTCTCAGTATTTTTTGTTTTTATTGTTATGTGACAGTTTAAATGAAAATTGCATTTCCATCTCCCTGAAAACTATCCTAAAAGAATGGCACCAAAGCTCTAGTGCTTACATCAGAAATAATCAGCAACTGGCTGATATATGACATTGAGTTCTGACTCCACTGAAACTAAGGGCAGAACTGCCATTGGTTTCTATAGGAGTAAATTTTTATCCATGAATTTCTCTCACTGGTCTTGTTAAAAATGTAAGTCTGTGATGGCCTCATGAACTTTAGAGTTTTTATAGCTGAACAAGCAGGCAGCACTGCTGATACTGAGCATTGTATCCTGTTGGTAACTTGAGACAGAAAAACAGGACTTCAGTGAAAATGATAATTTGCTAAATAAGTATGTGCTAGCTTTCCTGGAACTGTTATGCATTTAACATTGTTGTAATAATACTTTGTTTGGCCAGTGATTTCATTGAACAGGCTGTAAGCAGCCTACATAGAGAAGATATTCCATCAAATATATGCATATTCATCAATTTGAAAACCATGTCTATGTGAGAATATGAAGGAATCTATTATTTTTTTTTCTGTAAGACTTATTGCAGTGTAAAGTTTAAGAGAGATAACCTCTATCCTATGTTTATGATTTATTATTCTTGGATTTGTAGGTGGTCTGGACAGAAAGAGAATAATGTGTAAAATTTGCCACCGTTTCTGGCAAACTCCTTCAAAGCCTTTGATTTTCACCAAAATGCATTCAAAACTCTATTGGTTAATGGTAACCTTTTCAGGTAGATCTACATTACCAATTCTTGAATCAGCTGATATATTCTGCAAAGAGATCTGCTATGTTTTGAATACCTCAAGAAATGGGATGGATGATACAGGATTGTGCTAGTGTCACATTTCGGCACATATAGAAAAAGAATGTTCCAGCATTAAGTTGCTTCAGAATTAAAATTAAAAGAGGTTAAAGTAAAAGTACAGAACTATTCCCAGCATTAAGTTGCTTCAGAATTAAAAGAGATTAAAGTAAAAGTACAGAACTATTTTTGTTTGCCATGTTAAACTAGTCTGTGCAGTTATAAAATTGAACTTAGTTATGTCTCTTTAGTTTTTGCTTCTGGTACTTGACTAAGCTAGAAAAAAGGAAAAATGTTTATTCTCTGTTAAGGTAAATTAAGGTAAAATCCAAGTGTATTCTTTTATATACATGTATGACCCTATGGCTATGCTTTACCCAGAGATATTTGGGGGTTAATGAACTTTTTATTGGAATCTAGTAATTAAGACATTAGTAATTAGTCACTTTATAGTGAAACAGGTTTTGGAACATGCTATCATCATGTCCTTTACGAGGTCAGAAACAGATGTTTGTTGCAGAACAACTGACACTTGAGAAAATGTAGTTAGTGCAAATGAGAAAGGCAGAGTTCATGCCAGTCTGACCTCATGCCAGGGAAGGTTGTAGATCAAAAGATGTCCAACGTGTTTCAAGGAGAAATAGCATAGAAAACATCATAATTTGTCATTTCAAACTCCATTTCTTCAGACTTGCCATCTATAGTGTCAACAGCTTGTGGTAGATGCTTGATAATACCTCTGAACCAGAACAGCATCTGAGTACAGCCCTGTAGAAAAAGGAATGAGAAAAAGAATATGCAGATGAAATCACAATTTAAGGATATTTAATGCGAATGAGAAAAAGAATATGCAGATGAAATGACAATTTAAAGATATTTAATGCATTTCTGGAAGGTGCACAAATACTATAAGAAATATAATACAAGAATCTGTAGATTAGGACAGAATATTTTCTAATCCTTAATAAAATTTAGTTGTAAATGTCATGACATGTTGGTCTTACAAAACTTGATGATCACACCCTTTAGTACATATGTTAAGTCCACACTCTGCTGGAAATATGATTCAGTAGGTCTGTGTCCCTGTTCTGCCTCTGCTGCTGATACCTTTCATGGAGCACATCCACTTGGACTCTTGTGGTCTCTTTGTGCTCTTAGGGCCAGGAGGGCACAGTGCTGTGAGGTATATTATCTGGAAGTCAGCAACAAGCTAACGGTTGCTACGTGGCTATCATTTGGAGCAACACACATTGCATCTAGTCAGCATGGAATGTGAAGCTCATGTTTGCAAAGTGCCATGTAGACACATTAAATCCATTATTGCCTAAGTTTCTTCAGCCAGAAAATAGAATAATATTACCTATCTCTTTTTCAGAGTCCTAGTGAGGATGTGTTTATATTTGACATCTTGTTAAGGCAATCCAACAAAGGATGGATTGTCTCCAAAACCTCTCATTGTATGCAAAGGGCCCAGGGACCACTACTTTCATGCAATTCCCAACAACAGAACTAACAGGTCAAAGTTTGTTGTTCAGATCCAGGAAAATACTTGTAAGTAGCTGTTATAGTCCCTCTGAGTCATCACATAGTTTCACTCTTAATTTTATTTCACTAGCTGCCTCCTAAATTGAATTGAAACATTCTCCCACTTGTAATATTTAGAGGTGTACATATATTGTATGCAAGAGCACCTGTGACCTTTTCATTGCCCAGCAGTGATAGATCTGGTAATAATGTGCTTGCTGTTCTGGCTGTGCTGCACTTTGGTAACACCTAGGGTTTAATTGAAATACACCCTGACCTTGATTTTGTTCATGAAGCATAGAATGGACATAATTACTATGAATCTACTGAGGGATATTATGGCAAGATGTCGTAGTACTAATTTTCACTCCTCACACCCTTTTGGGAAAAATACCAAACTTCACAGATTTCTGTAAAAAACAATGGGATGTAGTTTCATAGAAGTCCTAAACCAAGTGATTTTCCAAAAAAAATTGACTTCTTATATTTCTCTGTACCTATTTTTTTCTCTCAAAACGCTATCACAGTAGGATAATTGCATTGCCCCTAACAGTTTCATATTCCTTCATAATTAAATAAACAGCTTGTAAATTGCTGCCCACAAAGTGCCTGTGTTCCACTCTTACCTTAAGGGGTTTCCATAGTTACCAAGGACAAGAAGTTTAACCATCATTTGCCAGACTTGAGGCTATTTGCAGCCTCAACTTTTTAACTCATGGAACATTTTTTTTTCTTTGTAGCTTTTGTTTATTAACAGAACGAGGGAGTAATTTGGACTCAGCCACTGCAAATGCAGTGATGCAAAATGGACTCCTGTGCTTCAATGTATTATTAGCTGGATATGTTTCTCCCAGAAGATATTCTGAAATAATACATTCTAACAAAACAGCCTATAGTTACTGAGATTATGACATACCTACCAAGCACTTCTCCATATCAACATCAAATAATTCAGATCTTAAAAGAGGAAAATACCTTTCTTGGCACAGCATCATGCTATAGAAGCATTTAGGCAGATGCTTATTTTAATTCATAGCCCAAAAAGCATTGCAGGAAATTTTCCATATCTGCTCTAATATAATTTCCATTCATCCCTCAGTCTCCTCTGTTTTACATATTATGAGATGCATTTGGAAAAACTGCACTTAAGACACAAACTTTTTTATGTCACTGAAATGGATAATCCTCTGATTTGCTAATATCAAAATAATCTTCAAATCATTCTAAATGACTTCAGATTTTGCCAGAGCTTCTCTGTTGCCAAAGTATAGAAAAGTGTAGGAAACTGCTACTGATCCACAACTGTATTATGTGTTCATCAAACTAAAATACTTCTGTTTACGTTATCTGCTGAGGTTAAGAGCTCAGTGAGGCTCAGGATGATGTGTACAGACAACAAGAATATTCAGCATTAGCATGTTCAGTAGACAAATGCACATACTGTAATTTAGGAAAAGATGTTTTAAAAAACTAGATTCCAGTTTTCTAAGGTTAGAATGAAACTTTCTTAAGGGCAGGTATATACCCTAATTGCCTTTGGTTCTTGTTTCTCTTCATTGTACTACCTTTGTAGATGAATTCTTAGGCTGTGGTGTTCTCATTTGACATTGCTTACATCTTTTTATGGTTTGTGAGTGGGGAGAAAATTCTGGAAGGAATCAGGACTAAAGTCCTGCATTCCACCCTCCTTTCAGCATTCCATCTTTTAAAAGACACAAGTTTTACTATTTCATATACTTAGACATCAGATTTTTGCCTGCCAGTCATAAATGCTGTAATATGTTGTTGAAAAGGATGTTAATTTATACAACATTATCTTTCTACATGTGAAAATTGATAATACTCTACCAAACCCAAACTGGTTTGGTTGAAATAAAGTATCACTGTACTATATTGAAATAGATGCTGTTAAATTACTACTAGTCTGCTAAAAACAAATACTAGAGTGTTTGAAAAAATGACCCCAGTGTGACAGGACTGAAAATTGCACTGTTTTGGAGCAATGTTTTAGAACAGCATATAATTTTTTTTTATTACAGGTTGTTTTTATACTGATTTTGTTGTGGTTCACAGATGACTTCCTAATGTGGATCGGTGATTTTACTTTGATAATGAATAAAAAAGGAATTTAGAACACAGAGTTATAGAAATAACATGGTTTAATTGTTGCTCACTGAGGTATTTCTGGCACAAGATAGAGAAATGCTAAGGTGCTTCCCTTGACACATGAGATAGGCTGATATGCTGCTGTAATTAAGAGAATTTTGTTAGGCTGTTGTAAAATTTCTACTGTCCAGTTGCCTGTTTCCCTCTACATAAATATGTGTCCAGAAAAATATATAAGATGAAGCAAACAATAAAGATTCAGAGAAATTGTACTTTATCAACTGAATTAGTCAAGTGAAATGGAACTTGAGCCACCCAAGGGATCAGTGATGAGGTAGGAAACCTTTCTACCTTTATGTAATTAGTTTGAATCAAGCCCAAGTTAATACAGAACAAAAGTTCCTAATGTCTACATGGGGTCTTGAAAAAATGAATCCAAATTAACTTTGAAAAGGGACTAGCTAAACTACATTATTTCCTTTTATGGACACTCTTAATTGAAATTACAGTGGCCTTGATTCAATTTAGCTTAAATTAAATTCTAAATAAGAATGTCCACACAAAGATTGAATGTAATATAATTAACCCACTTAAAAGTTAATTCCAATTAAAATTCTAGAATGTTTCTGCATGGACTAGTACCAAGCTGTATTGTGATGGCTTTTATGAAAGAATTTAAGTTAGTTAATCGTGAATAGCTCATTGATTGCTCCTATTCATACCACTGTGAGCAATCTGAGCAGAGAGGTTAGGACAGTTTTGTCCTCTTCACCCTCTGAGTGACACTGAGGGAAAGGTCAAAAAGAAGCCAAATAATTCCTCTTAATAAAACTAACTTCGTCCTAAAGAAATATTCATTGCATAACATTGCGGTCAACAGGACCAGGGAGGTTTAGGTTGGATATTGGGAAGAGATTTTTTTTTATGGAGAGATTTTTTTTATTGGAATGTGCTGCCCAGGGAGGTGGTGGATTCACCATCCCTGGAGGTTTTCAAGCTGAGACTGGATGTGGCACTTAGTGCCATGGTCTAGTGACCACAGTAGGGTTGGACTTGATGATCTTGGAGGTCTTTTCCAACTTGGTTGATCCTATGATTCTATGATCTGATTTTTTTTCTATGATTTTCCTATGAATTTAGGAAATGTTATGAGTTTCACTGAGGATACAAACTGAAAATGATGCTTAGAAGTAAAAGAATATAAATAAAGGGAAATAATAGACTGATTTAGATTCAAACACTGTGAAATATATGAATTTCCAGCTAAAATGCAGATGTCTTTGCCTGGACCAATGTACATTCAAATTCTTATTTTTAAAATGTGTATTTCATGTTCATTTCTGAAGTTAAATAAAAATTTTATACCTTAGGAAGACATGAGAGAGGAAACATGGCATCATGCTGGGAAATGAGGGGTGTGAAATAAGGTGTTTTCTGTGTAACAAACTGAAAGCAAAAAGAAAATGGCAGACTGGGTCAAACTCATCCTTGATTGAACTCCCCTGAAATCAATGATGATTCACAAGGATTGGATGTGTCCAATCACATTTAGGTCTTTCAGGTCAGTGTCTTAGTGATTCAGCTGGGTCTTAGAAGGCTTGAAGAGAACCTGGAAGTGTCTGTGGTATAGCAATATCCACTCTGCCTCCCACACTTACATGCTTCAAGGAACCACAGAAAATCCCAACTATGTCCCAGAGCAAAACAATGAACCATGCACAGAGGGTAATAATTTGCATTGTGAGTGTTTTTGATTTGTCTGGTCTCATGAGTAATCAGTTTGCATTGCAGGGCTGCCTATCTAGGCCTCTTTGGCCTCCACTGTATTTAACTAAAAATAAAATACAAACAAAATCGATAAAACCTGCTGGGCTTTGAAACCTCCCAGGTTTTTAGACACTATTGCAATGGCTCCCTTAACTGTTGTTAAGATTTTTAAAAGTCCTATTGCAGTGAGAAGGGGAAACGGATTTTTAAGAATGAAGGAAAAGATATACAGCTTTACAGTTGCTTTTCACTGTAAAAATCTGTGTAAAAAAACCCCAGCAAACCCTAACACCTTAGACAGGAGTGAATCCCTGAGGAAAATTTAAAAAAGAAGGGAAAGATACGAGTTCTACTCTAACCACGTTCACTGATTTTGCACGGTGATTGTTGTAATGCTCTATTAAGAACAAAACATGTTTTCCTTTGTTAGTGGCAAAGGCATTGAATGGAAAAAGAGAATGGTGTCACTGTGCTGTATAGGGGCAGGGAGCAGCATGCAAAATGTTTGTACTTCTCTTGAACTGAAAGCTCTAGTCCATGGGGATTCAGCCAGGTGGAAAGGTATTTCAGGACAGAAAAGGCAGAGAGGTGGGGGTGGGCAGGAGGGTATGGTGAGTGAATCCCTAGCAATGTGGTTCCATCAGCCCAACCCTTCACAGCCATATGGGGACACACACGTGAAGCTGCAGGAGCATTTGCAGAGCAGATGTTGGTAGAGGATTTCTGACCCCAGTGGAGCTCCCTGCCCACAGTTCAGTCTCTGTTCTGGGACAAAGGGTTAGCCTCATGTGTTTCAGTATTTTGTGCAGCTAAAACATATTGTGTGCTTGTCTCCTTGTATCTACACTGAAATTCCCTTGGCTACCTCTGCTGGCATTGCTGGCAAAAGGGGATCAGTCTCAGGCCCTGAGAACATTCAGAGTTCCTGAAAAGAGAAGCAAAAGAGTCATTTCTGCACAAGGTCATCCTGGGATTTGGACCTATTTTTATTGCTGTACTCTCTGCTCTGCTCCACACAGAAACTCCTTTCAATTCTCTGGTGCTGATGCTACTGGAAGAGACTTTGCAGCATAATTAGCTGTTTGATGCACCTAGCTTCTCTTCACATCTTTGGAAAGCTGCTGTTTAATTTGCAACTGTAGAGTGGCTTGTTTACTGGGAAAAATGCAGAAATTGTTGCAAAGGGTTTTTCTCTCCAAAACTTCTTTAAAAGGGGTGAGATGTACAGCATATATAACTGTACTATATAAAGTGAAGCAAAGATGCCTTTTTGGAATGCATCCACATATTTGTCAACGTGAAAACAAATGTTTCGCGATTGGAATGCTCCTGATCCTGAAATTTTCTGGGGCATGACTGAGGGAGATGGTTTTGATGGTTGAACTGTGCTTCAGTTGAGAATTAACTGTGATGTACTTGTGATGATTTAATTTTACTGTGATAGTTTCATCAGCTGATATCTGATAAATTCTATCTATATTTTCAAGGCAGTGGCATGTAGCATCACAGCTCTTTTTTTTTTTTTAAGGGCAGATGTACAGCACCAACCAAAGTGTGTTAGATCATGCTGTATCTTAAACCATATATTGGGATAAAGCCATGGCCTTTGCACTGCACAGCTTTGCTGCTGAGACAGTTATTCAGAGACCCACAGACTAGACAGAAAGTATGAGTTGCCAACAGCAACTAAACTGCCAGTGATCCAGCTAAGGGTCACTGGAGCTTGAGGAAATATCTTTGCCACCTGCCATACCTCATTAGGCAGATCTTTGGAAATGGTGTAGAAGTTCTCTTTTGTAATCAAAGCCCACCATTACAGGAAAATCCTACAGCAATCAGAGTGAGCATAGTTACTTTATCCAGGTAATATAAGAAAGGGAGAACAAAGCACGTCAGACCAAAGACCTAATTATCAATAAAAGAGAAAAGCAAAATGAATTGGGGGTACTGTTACAATGCCCAGAAGGAAGATATCTCTGCATCCACGATTCACAAAGTTACATTTCAATAGTGTTAACTGCTGCATCCTTCAAGCTGTCCCTAAGGAAAGCTGCACTGTGCATCTCTGCAGAGGTAGATTAGCTCTGTCATTCCTTGCTTCATCTTCTGCACTGGATCTTCAGAGGGCAATGCTTTTTGCTCAGAGGAAAATGTGTAGTACATCGAGACTAACAAAGTGTCAGAGAAGCTATAGAGAGGAGAACATGCATGTCAAATGTCAATTTGAAAACGATTTTTTTTTTTTCATTTCTGTAGAAACAGAAAAAGCAAATAACTCTCCAAATATGTCTAGGAATGCCTCCATGGCCATAAAGAGAATATACATTACTGTACAACTGGAACAGATTATATATGCTTTGGTAATTAGAGTAATGCCACAGACAGACTTAAGGTCATGTTTGGAAACACATTGGATAATTGCACTGTGTCTGGGGAACTGACTCTGCAGTAAGGAAATTCTTAACATTTTAAACGAGGTTTTAAGTCTCTGCAGCAGAGGGCACTAGTGTTATTGAATTGACCATAGAGTTGCTATTTTGGTACTAGAAAAAGTGAAAAAAAAATTTGCTTAGGAGACAAAGAGGTGTCAGCAAAGACTAAAGGAGCTGGTTGATGGTCTGTGTTCCATGTGTGGATTTGTAAAGCTAAACCTTTATGTGTCTCTAGCATAATAGGTATTGAAATTCCTCTAGTCCAGAGTTCCAGATGGATCTTTGTGTAAAGCCCATTAAAATATTTCCATAGCATTCTTCAAGGTTTTAAATTAATTTTCCACTGTGTTTTTGTGCTGGTTATATTTTTCAAGGGTGTTTCCAGGTATTTATGATTTAAAACTATCCTGATGTGAAATGCCTGCAATAAGACTTCCTGAATATTTAAGCTCTGAGCTGTGGAAAACCACCAGTATAAAGGAAAGAACCTTTTTCATACATTCCTACTGCCACTAGCAATCTTACTGCAGTGTGTTAGCCCAATGCAAAGCTCACTAGTTGGAAGTGAGGACTTGCAAGTCATTGCCTATCATATTTTCTGCTATCATGGTTGTTTTAGAAGCACCAAGTTCAGTTAGTGTGGTCTTTTGCTAAAACCTTCAGTTTGCTTCCTATATTGCCAAAGAAGAGGGAAACAATTTTGAGCAATGTAATTAAATCCAAAGTGAAATCCAATGGTGGCTACAAAAGCTAAGATTTGCTCTCACTGCCTCCTTAAAAATTGTCCAGAGGGATGGTAATATAAATCTTCTGTACTTAAATGTCAGACAAGATCAAACATGCCAACACATGTGAAAACATACCTAGAAATTTGTATCCACATCTCACAAAATGGTGATTTTCTCTTCAAAATGATACACTCAGAGCAGCAGTCAGTGACCAAGCTTGTCTTTCACATACACACAGGTCTGAGTTTTGCAGAAACCTGATGGTGTCAAAATTCCCTGGAGGTCTTTGATAGATTGTAGTGCTGAGGCATATGTTTGATTGAGACATCCCCAGCACAGGATTAGGATAAACAGTAAATGTAAAAGCCATGGGCAATTTTTGGCCTTCAGCACAAGGAAAGAGCTGTTCTATGTGAGTGATTTATTGTTTGAGTAAATAACCAAAAATAAGAAGGATATAGGGAAGTTATTTGAAGAAGATAAACCAAAAGAATTCCTTTCAAATTTTTTTTTTCAACTGAGACATGGAAAGATTTTGTTTGAGGTTGGACAATATTTGCTGATCACTCTCATAACTGGATAAATTATTCAGTATAATGAGGTACTTTATTCAAGTTAAATTTGGGTTTGTGGGGGGTTTTTTTAGTGATGAAACGAGGACATTTGCTGGATAAAGGAGTAGGTGAAGGGAGTGGTGGCTCCAGAAGCTGGAACAGGAAGGAAGTGCTTTGGAGTGCTTGCAGCATGGTTTGGGATTATCAGCTTTATGGAGGGTAGCAAAGAACAACTGAAGGGAATTGATGCATACACTGTCTAATGTCAAAGACACTCACTCCTATGACTTTTCTTATTTCTCTGTGCTTTATGTTCTACCAATGCCATAGTTTTCCTGGTCCTTAAGGGTGTCTAGGATACAGGGATGAGAGGAAAGATTTGCAAAAAGAAAGGTGAAGAAACCATATATCTTGCAAAGCTTTTAGAGTGATGGGTCTGAGATAGAACACAGAATATTCCTGTACCTCTACAAGCCACATGTGCTTCCACCAGCCTTCTGCAAGGATAACTGGCAGCTCTGAAGCTGGATATAGCAGGCTGAATTCTCCTCTCAGTTCCAGTGATGACAATAACATTGCACCAGTGCAGTGGTAAAATAATTGGTTTGATGTTGTTTCTGTGTTTATTTTATTACTTGTTAATGGAATTCATTATTCGAGCCAAGTCCTTAGGGGATAAGTTTTAGAAGAATTTTAAAAATGAGAAAGGAAAAACAAGACTACTGAACAAAAAAAAAAAAAAAAAACCAAAAAAAAAACCCAATCAAAAATTAACCAGTGACAAAAATGCTAATACAATCACATTACCTATCACAGACGTTGGCTAATTGCTATTCAACAGCAAAATTCATGGGTCACAGATGTTAACAACGGACCTTAAAATTCATATTAGACTCTAGTGTAATTCTTTAGACCAGAATGGGCAGATTTTCCTTCGTGACAGTGTAAGAAAGATGGGAACTATGTCCTTTTTGCAGATAGTTTTATTACAGCTGGATTTTTGATGTAAGCAAACTGGAATTTTAGTGATGAGAGTGTTTCACCATATGTTCTGTTCAGCACCTCTGAAGAGATAAGTGACTTTGTAAGCCTACAGTAACAAGGGAGGTGTGTCCAGCAGCCACCCCACATCTAAGCTGGTACACTAGCCTAAAGCCATGAAGCTGATGTTTGGAAGTGCAGGTGTTGGCAGAGGGAAGGGATGGTGAGGTGTGAGCAGTAAATCTTCCAATACAGCCACAGGGCTCTCCAGAGTGGTATGACAGAACCGTAAGCTGCAGAGAGAGAGAAGTTGAGTGACTTGCTCAAGGTTGCAAAACACATTAGTTTCATGAATCTTTCATAACAAGAATGATGTTTTATAAATAGCACATACTGAGCTGATCAAACAAACAGATACAGCCCAGACCTTCCAGTTCCCTTCACAGTTTTTTAAGCATTATATTGGCTTTCTCTGCAGTAAATTATTCAAAGTGAGATGAGAACACTTGCTAGCTCTGAACCGTTATAGCAAGTTTTTTGAAAATGCAGAAGGAACTCTCAAAAACACATTGTCTGAATATATAATTAGAACAAAAGTCTTTCATTAAATGAATTGCTGTGAGATGAAAGTTAATATATTTTTCCTGCATTGTTTTATGCTCTAAAGAAAAATCCTCTTTTTTTTTTTTTTTTTTTTTTTTTTTTTTTTTTTTTCTTTACACAAAACGAAACAATTTGGAGCCTGGAGTAGAAAACCATTGCCTTATGGTATTTTTTTTTCCTGAATACATGTATTATCCATCTGGGTGCTCTAGGTTATAAATATGCTTTAAGCTTGCTGTAATTTATAAGACTTCACTTTTGGCTGATTTATAGGAAGTGTCATTAATCTCGACAACAGAGGGTCTTGAACTGAGCAGCAGATTGAAAATTAACTGAGGGCTGGGAACTTTCAAGAACTGCCACAAATGAATGAGTACTGAAGTTCTTAAAATTGTAATGATCAGTTGTAGTTCAAAGGTCTTTTTTTTCCCCTTACAGTAGGATCTGTAGAAATTTTTTGCTGAGTTTTTTTGAGGTGCCAGTGAAACTGCCAGCCCTGAAGCTACAGAGCTATTTTCCAGTGTTTAAATGGCTATTCTTATTTTTTGTGTTCAGTACACATTTACTAATGAGTGTTTCTCTGCTGCTGGTGCCAAACAAAAGAATTGAGGAGGAAATATCATGAAATTGGATGATGCTGTTTAACGGTAGGGAAGAATTGATGCTCAGCATGTTTCTCTTCTTTTTACTTCAACTTGTAATAGGCAAGATCTTGCCCTATCATTTGCATGACCTGCTGCATTCAGTATTATAGACTTGACTTCTAGTTAAACTCTGATTCAGGAATCTTGTTTGTATAGACAAAGATTTTCACCCATACCAAACAGGAGTCTCCACTTGCTCTTCATATTATCTGTTGTCTTGTCTTATAATGTGTCGAAAAGGTTAACACCTTGAATAGCCTGATGATTCATATCTTTATTAGATTCCTATTTTACTAATTTTTGCCTTTTGAGACCCTTGTAATTTCTTTCAACTCTCCCCTGAGTTACAACGTTTCTTTTAGGTATCCACTCTGGTTGAACTTCTAATCTGCCATCCAGCAACATGTGCTATACATTGCAATGTGCAGGAAAAGCTAGTGTCTGGCTTTTTCTTATCTCCTTGCCAACTGCAGCTGATATGCATATCTGTACAGAAGAAAAAAATAAAATAAGCTATTAGAAATTCTATAGTTATCCTCACTACAGAATCTCAATAAATTGGTAGAGTTGACTGAAAGGACTTGAGAAGTCTGTGTTTAGAGAACACACTTAAATATTTGAGATTAATTTCATGTTCTCCTTCTCTCTTCTTCCTTTCTTTCAGATTATTCAAACTCCAGAAGGACCAACACCAAATAAATTATGAATGTTGAACAAGATGACCTTACATCCACAGCAGATAATGATAGGTCCTAGGTTTAACAGGGCCCTATTTGACCCCCTGCTTGTGGTGCTGTTGGCTCTTCAGCTTCTTGTTGTGGCTGGTCTAGTAAGGGCTCAAACTTGCCCTTCTGTCTGCTCCTGCAGCAACCAGTTCAGTAAAGTGATTTGCGTACGGAAAAATCTGCGGGACGTGCCAGACGGCATCTCCACCAACACCCGCTTACTCAATCTCCATGAGAACCAGATCCAAATCATTAAAGTTAATAGCTTCAAGCATCT
>NW_008679529.1:0-5674 GCF_000695815.1 Acanthisitta chloris | reverse complement strand
CAGGAATCACATCAGAACAATTGAAATAGGGGCTTTCAATGGTCTGGCCAATCTCAACACTTTGGAACTCTTCGACAATCGTCTGACCACTATCCCAAATGGGGCTTTTGTATACCTGTCAAAACTGAAGGAACTGTGGTTGAGAAACAACCCCATTGAGAGCATCCCTTCTTACGCTTTTAACAGAATCCCTTCTCTCCGGAGGTTGGATTTGGGGGAATTGAAAAGGCTTTCATACATCTCAGAAGGTGCCTTTGAAGGTCTGTCCAACTTGAGGTATTTGAACCTTGCCATGTGCAATCTTCGAGAGATTCCTAACCTCACCCCACTTGTAAAACTGGATGAGTTAGATCTTTCTGGGAATCACCTGACTGCCATCCGGCCAGGTTCTTTCCAAGGGTTAATGCATCTTCAAAAATTGTGGATGATACAGTCCCAGATTCAAGTGATAGAAAGGAATGCTTTTGATAACCTTCAGTCACTTGTAGAGATCAACCTGGCACACAACAATCTAACTCTACTGCCTCATGACCTGTTCACACCACTCCGCCTAGAAAGGATCCACTTGCACCACAATCCTTGGAACTGCAACTGTGATATCCTTTGGCTCAGCTGGTGGATTAAAGACAAGGCACCCTCCAATACTGCATGCTGTGCCCGTTGCCACACACCTCCCAGTTTAAAAGGAAGGTACATTGGTGAACTGGACCTGAATTACTTCACATGTTATGCTCCAGTCATAGTGGAGCCACCAGCAGACCTCAACGTCACGGAAGGCATGGCTGCAGAGATGAAATGCCGGGCATCGACCTCCCTGACCTCTGTATCTTGGATTACTCCAAACGGATCCGTTATGACGCATGGGGCATACAGAGTTCGGATTGCTGTGCTCAGTGATGGCACATTGAATTTTACAAAGGTAACTGTGCAAGACACGGGTTTGTATACATGCATGGTGAGTAACTCTGTTGGGAATACCACAGCTTCTGCCACACTGAATGTGACTGCCCTGGATAACCCTGGTTACACGTACTTTTCAACTGTCACAGTAGAGACTGTGGAACCTTCTCAGGATGAGGCACAGACCACAGAGCAGGTTGGGCCCACACCAGTTACCAACTGGGAAACTACTAACATGACAACCTCACTCACTCCACAGAGCACAAGATCGACAGAAAAAACGTTCACCATTCCTGTGACGGATGCAAACAACGGGATCCCAGGAATAGATGAGGTTATGAAGACTACCAAAATCATAATTGGTTGTTTTGTGGCTATCACTCTTATGGCTGCTGTGATGCTGGTAATTTTCTACAAAATGAGGAAACAGCATCACCGGCAGAACCATCATGCTCCAACACGGACTGTAGAGATCATTAATGTGGATGATGAGCTTACAGGTGACACACCCATAGAGAGTCATTTGCCCATGCCAGCAATAGAGCATGAGCACCTAAATCACTATAACTCTTATAAATCTCCTTTCAACCACACAACAACAGTTAACACAATAAATTCAATACACAGTTCAGTGCATGAACCGTTATTGATCCGAATGAACTCAAAAGACAATGTACAAGAGACTCAAATCTAAAACATTTATGACATTATGGGGGGTGGGGGGGACAACAAAAGATGGTTTATAAGACAAATGACACAAATGACTGGGCTAAATCTACTGTTTCAAAAGTGTCTTTACAAAGAAAAAGAAATTTATTTATTAAAAATTCTATTGTGATCTAAAGCAGACAAAATTATGTGTATTCCTCAGAACCTGTTTTTGCTGCAGTTATTTACCCTCCTTCCCCTTTTCCTCCCCAACCTACCCTGACTCCCGTTTGCCATATTTTTCATAGGAGATCTTGATTCCCTGAAAGAACTGATCTAGGAAATTTTGTAAGAATCCTGTTACACTTTGGGAATTTTTATGGTGAATTCTAGTGGTGAGATTTGCTCTATTTTGTCACTTTCTCTTTTTTCTTTTTTTTTTAATTTTGTTTTCTCATGCCCTTTTTTTGAAACTATTCAGCAGAGAATGGAACAATAACAGTAAGTTTGCAAGTGAGAAAAACAAACAAAGAAAACTTCTATTTGCCATGTAATGATTTGCTCTGTATTTACCTAAACACCATTCTGTGGAAAAAAAGGGAAAAAAAGTAAAAAAAAAAACCAACAAAAAACCAACCAAAAAATTAATTTACTTGTGCAAACCTATAAATCCCATCATCTTTTAAGCAATTCTAGAACCAGAATTTGTAGATCAAACACTAAACTAAGATTATAAATAAAATACTGGTTTTTCTGTACTTGGATATAGCTCATTTTTAGTGTGGCTTTAAATATCAAAAGGTTTGTTGAAGTTCTTATGGTAATCTGCTGTGATGGTCCAAAACACAATCACTTTAAAGAGAATAATTAAAACATTTTTGGATCATTACTGAAGGATAGCATAGTTTTCATTTTAGTTTGTGGGAGCAGCATAATGGCAAACAAGGGTGTTTGACTTCTGATGGAAGGTTGAGCTCATTCCTTCTCCTAGTGTTTGCAGTTGTCTCTGTTAGATCACAAGATGCATTTAACAATGCCAGAAAAGTTTTGCAAGGAGTTTCAGTTATCATGGAATTTATTGGACAAAGCTGAAAATTTTGCTCTTTTTTTTTTTTTTTTTTTTTTTTTTTTTTTTTTTTTTTTTTTTTTTTTTTTTTTTTTTTTTTCTCATTGATAACTGTCTATAAGAAAATTCATCTCTATGTCAAAGTTAGTGGTTTCTAGTTCAGCTCTTCTGGGATTCCTGGGCACATACATGGAAAATACTCAACTGTCTATAATACCTGTAATCAGAGCTCTAGCCCTGTGTGCAAAACCATATCAAAATGCTGGTAGTGGATTAAATCACAGGAAGAAGTCTGAGGATTTTGGTTTGAAAAACAGAGAGAACAAAGTCAGTCAAAGCAGAGGACGTTATAGGTTACTGTAATTTGCATGACAATTAGACTCCCTGTAGAGTAACTGGTTTACATTAATCTAAACTCAGACTCATTTACCAATAGGAAATCTGTGTCCTTTACCTTTCTATTTATACACATTCTCTGGATTTAGCTTACTGCTATAGGAATGGTGTATACTGTGCACACTGAAAGCTAAAGGGAAGGCTTTGCATAAGAAAATCAGCTTCAGGACACTGTGTTCTTCCAAGTAAAAGTTCTGCCAAATGAAACTACTTTATGCATTGGCAACCAAATAGAAGCATTTTTAAATTATTTTGATTAGGAAAAAAAAAAAAAGGAATCTTATATATCACCTCTGAACATCATTTTACCTATTTTCTTCTTTAACCACCCATCCTGAGAGTTTTTAACATCCTCTGCCAGGTAAATAGTGTTCTTATCAAAATCTCTTTGGAGCTTTCTAGCATGCAGTAGCATACCTGATGATGACCCTACTGAAGAGTACAGTTCTGTAAAATTAAGATAGAATTCTGCTAGGCTGAGGGGGTAAACATCTCTTTTTGGATGCACAGTTCTCAAGGTTGAATATTACAGTACAAAGACCTGATTTAAAGAGGACACAGTGGAGTTAGGTGACAATGAATCACACCCTGCTAGGAGTCTGATAAGTATAATACAGAATGAAACCCAAAGTTCTATAATAATCTCCAAAAAACATTTGAGAAGACATTGCCCTTTGATGCACTGCATGAAAAATAATATCTACTCTAAGGGAATTTTAATAGAGGACAAAAGTTGACCCAAATGTAAAATATCGAAGTTGTGATTCCTCACTTTGTCTGTTCCTTCAGAGTGCAGCAGAGCATTTCATTGGTGAATTCTTTGGAGCATTGTGATAGAGCCTGTACAAAAACACTGAAGTTACACCTTCCTATGTGTTCTTTGCCCATCTAGCTAGTGATGGTGTGTCCATGACCAATGCTTATCTGAAAACTGAAATCATTCTGTCCAGGATACCTAAATCTGGACCATCTGTAATTAACAGGTTTATGTTAAAAAATTATGGCTACTCTCTAATCAGTATTTGTGAAAGCATTTATGATCACCATGGATTTATAAACAGGTAGTTTTCTACTAACTCCTAAAGGTTATGCATAGGAGACCTTTAAGAAAGAAAAGTATAGCTCTTTTCAAGTAGGACACTGGGTTAATGACAATCTTTAATTATTTTTGGAATAATAAAAAATAATATCAGTGGCTGTTTTAAACAATATATGCACTTTTACTGAGTGTCAATCCAGTTTTATTGGCTAACCAAAAAAAATCAGATATTCCTGCTTGCTCTTTTAAACAATATATGCACTTTTACTGATTGTTAATCCACTTTTATTGGCTAATCCAAAAAATCAGATATTCCTGCTTGCTTGTAATAAGCATTTGAGTGTGTTTGGTTGGGCGAGTATGTATGTGTTATGTGGAAACCATATTAGTTGTGATTTTCCCATCATCTTCCCTATCTTTCTTGGAACCACAGATATTACTTCTGACTCTTTCCTCTGTCTATAAATCATGCAGTACTTCTGTGGATTAATTAAACACTAGACCTAGAGAACATCACAGTTTAAATTATGAACTGAGCTCTGCAATAAAGTGAGAGGAGTGCTGTGTTCTCTTGTTTTAATGCACAAAGCACATGCCAATGCATCCTGTTCCTGCTCCAGAGACAACAAGGTTCAGAATGAAGTCTGTATCTCCTCTGTGACAGAGCATAGCTCAGAGAAAACTCTAATGAAATTTCTTTTGCAGGTGACCACGTTGTGTGTGATGTCAAAAAAATTTGTGCAAAACCAAATTGTGATCTTGCTTATCACATTCCGGTGGGCTGATGAGAAAGGATGGATTATTCTTCAGTTGATTTGATGGATTTGGAAGATATTTGTCTGCTGTCCTGTACAAATAGAAAGTGCAAATCATTTTCTTTCTGGAATTTTCCTCAAGTCTTACAAATCATGTGAAGTCTTACAAACATGTGCAAAGCAAAGCAAGTGAGTTCCATAGAAGATGGACATTTTATTTTCCTTCAAAAGGGCTAAATGTATGACAATTATTACAGTAATTGTATATTTTCTAAAATATTCTAATGTATTAAAAATGATATATAATTGTTTCGAGATTCCCTGTCCCCACTGATCACAGGTTGATGACAACCTTAGAGAAAACACAGGTAAATGAATATTGTACTTCATTACAGTAGCTTCATAATGATGAAAATATTCCATAGCAAATGTTACAGGGTTTAATATGTCAGATATGACCATTTCTGTGGTCTTTTCAGTAAGGAGCACGGGAAATCTTTGCAACTTTTTCACCCCTCTCTAAAGAGTATATCCCATTTTTTACATAGGGTAAGTACATAATTTTTTGAAATTTTCCATTATTTACGAAGTCCAGAAGGTGAAGGTCTATAAAATGTTAGGAGCTACCTTGCAACTTCACACCAAAAGAAGTAAATGAAGAAACAATTTCTCCTTATCTTCAAGGTGTAATAATGATCTTATTAGATGGTCGTTAGACTTCAGCGCCTGATTTTCTGCTTTTCTTAGTAGAACTATTTAATTTATATACTTTTCTCATTTGTGCAGGTGTCTACAAGAAAAATCTCATTACTAAAATTCAATCTACAATTAATCTGAAGGTGGTGGTAGACATCAGGGGAGACCTTCTCA
>NW_008679528.1:0-782 GCF_000695815.1 Acanthisitta chloris | reverse complement strand
CACCTAAGCCTTTGGAGGTCTGCGCCGTGGGATGCACTCCCCCCTTCCCCCCGCCGGACACAAAAAGAAAAAAAGGAAAAAGAAAAAGGGGTAACTTTTCTGGTGGACAGTTTGGGTGTGTTTTTGTGATGTATTTTTGTAATTTGTTCATTACTTTTGTGCGTCGAGTATGTAATAATGGGGAAATACAAGAACAGAGGGTATTGAATCTCATTTAAAGGAGTCAGGAGCAACTCAGCCTACAGCACCAACCCTCGAACCTCAGCGGGACTCCAGCTCTGCTCGCGGGGAGGGACCCGCGGGTGGGTCGGGCGGGTGCAGGTTTTTTTTTGGTCGGCTGTTCCAGGGAGAGGGAGGATTTGGGAGCCGCACTCTTACTTGTATCCTTGAAAAGGGATTAGGGAAATAGTTTCAGTATGTGTATATCTGTGTGTATTAAGTTGATATATGTTGTCTTTACATCTTTTTTTGTGTGGGTGTGTTTGTGTTTGTTCTGTGTGTACAATAGGAATTATAAGTTTGTTCAGAAGGAAAAGGGAGACATTTCAGTAATCCATGCTGGTCTAAGTATGATTTTCAGGATCAACCAATACAGGGAAACCGATTGTGGAGCATGAGGCAGCACCCGCGCAGATACAAATAGCACAGTAGACTTTCCACACCCTCCAGAATGGAGCAGCACTGCCTCAAGTCTCCGCCCAGCAACACCCAGCAGTGCTGGATTGGACTTGGTGACCGCCCACACAGTAATGTTACTCGATTCCTCGGATCACCTATTGTCA
>NW_008679527.1:16769-35829 GCF_000695815.1 Acanthisitta chloris | reverse complement strand
AGATTTACATATATATAAAAACATTCATATATTTTGTCATATATTTCAGTCATATATATGCCACAACTGACTTGTTTCAACTGCCATAACTAAAATCACAAAGGGCATAAACAGAAAGTTAAAAGTATCACATCAGATAAATACTAAGCTGCTGGGGAGAGCTTTTGCACATCTCATTACTGAAGACCTACTTTGTAGGTCTTACCAAGGAGCTCTCTCACACAGCAAATGGAAAGGAACATACCTGGTGCAATACAGAAGTGGGACCTGTGCCTATCAGACTACCAATGGAAAGCCCTGTAGGCTGCAAATGGCTTATGTTTTATTTTAAAAATTAAAATGCATCAGTTTGAACTACTGGGTATGAACTTTCAGGATGATTGGAGCTATTATACTGCTAAAAGCCTGTACGTATCATTATACTAATTACCCTGAAGAAATACATAAACTTTCTTTTCATCTCTGCAGAGCAGTATTTACAGCTGCATTGCATTTCAGAACACTGTTTTTATGTCCATGTTTCCTTCAGCTGCATAGATTTTACTGGCAGGGGTGGAGGAAACACAAAAACAGTTTTGTCTGAAGGCTTGCCCTGGTTAACAGATCTGGCTACACACTCAGCTGGTAACAACTTCCAGGCTCTCCAGAGCAGATTGAATACAATGGAAAAAAACCCCAGCAAGCAGTTATACCGGTGAGAGTTTCCACTTGAATTCTCAAAACACCTATTCCAAAATTCATATACTGGAGGGAGATTTACAATTGAGACACTCTTCAAATCACTTGGAAAGATGTTACACTCTGGAGGAATGCAAACTTTGCCTCTGAAATTCAAGCATGGGACATGTCCTGAGAACTGCCACAAACATTCAGTACTTACACAGCCAACACCTACATCAATAATTGTCTATTTTACACAAAAGCTGATGTAGACGAAGGATCAATAGAGAAATTAGTACCACCCACAAAACTAACAGATCTGGAAACAACACGAACAGCCTTAGAAGGAAAAGTCACCTTCAAAACAAGTGTCTGAAAATTAATGCCCTCTTTCTCATGCTAACGTTTTGAAAGTGCTAAGGCTCATGCATTTATCATTCATTTGTTAATTTCAATATAACCTGCTTATATTTCAGAGGTGAAGCATCTTCTTTCTTGAAGTGTCTTAGACACCATCCTTTTGCACCAGCTAGCTGTTACAGACGCACATGTGAATACCAGTTGGTCTCAGCTAAGCCTCTCTCAGTACCTGCTAGCATGACTAGCTCTATCATCCCTACAATGGACACATGCTATACACTGAACTGCTGAACACTTATTCTAAGCATCTGTTCACTAAATAGAGCATTATTTTAAAATATCTCATCTCCAACCCTCCCCCTCTTCTCAAATGCCACTAATACCTGAACCCACTCAGGTGTTTTGGTCCTATTCACAACCTTGAATGCAGTCCTCTAGCCTTTAGTGTCCCAAAAAGTACAGGTGGGAGCCTAAATTACATGTGAAAATGGAGTTACTGGATGGAAAACTGTTACCTACCATCCTCACTCTGTCTTCCTACACCTTTCTCAATGCCTTCCCAACTACTTCCTCCCCACAGTACTTGCTACCCCTCCCAGGTTCTGCCTCCTCCCTCTTCTCCACTTCTGCCACTGCCTTCTCTACTGAGGACACAGGGACCACAGCATACAGCAAGCTCAACGTTGCAGAAAGTTAACTCTGCTTGGGACTACCTCTTTTTTGACAGCAGTTGCCAATAATCTGGGAGAGGCATTAATATGCCCTTTCCCCTGAGGAAGCAAGACTGCCTGAAGGTGGAGACAAACCAGGGAGTGGTTATGGAGACAGTCCGGAGGCAGGGAAAACTCTGGGGAAGTATTTGGGTTTGAAACTAGGATGCCCATTTGG
The DNA here is from genome assembly GCF_000695815.1 of Acanthisitta chloris. NCBI lineage: Eukaryota > Metazoa > Chordata > Aves > Passeriformes > Acanthisittidae > Acanthisitta > Acanthisitta chloris. Next base: position 33,921 of record NW_008679527.1, on the reverse strand, counting down.
GTTATTAAAGCAATCATTGCTTAACTACTTGTTGGATGAATTTACTCTAACCTCAATAAATAAATAAACAAATAAACAAATAAAAATCAATGAATTTGTCTTACTTATACACTTTAGAAATCGCTAAAGGTCACAGGACACAAGCTTTAGTGCCCAGTGCTTAACAAAATCTTTGTGCTTGTGTTTTCCACCTGAGAACGGCCACACTAAATCAGACTGAACACCATCCAGCCCAGTCTCCTGGGACACAGGAGGAAAGCCTAACTGCAAAAAGCCAGACCTCAAGCCTCCTTCCTAATATTCTTTGAGCCCTAAAGTACTTGTGGCCTAGGGAGGTCGCAGCTGGAGGTAGGATCTTTGGGTTTAAATACTCAGAGAAATATCCACAGAGCAATCTGGCTATACAGTTTGTGTTAGAAAAATCTTGTATAGATTCAAACAATCTTCTGGGAACAAACTGCACAGTTTGGTTTATATAATGTGTAAAAAAGAAGAGTTACTGTCCCTACTTAGACACTTCCAAGATGCTCCTGTTGCCTGACTATTCTGAGATTAGACCCAGAAGAGAATCCCAGGTCTTCCCTGATTTTGTAGGCTCCCACTGCTAGAGTCATGTCTTGTCCAGACCAGATGATAAACTATATAATGACCACTAATCTTGATTCAATGAATACTGTAGGACACCAGAGCACAGGTCTGAAAACATTTTAACCACTCTAAAAATAGAGAAATATCAACATAATCTTAATGAAAGAAAAGACACATTTCTGAAAAGCAGAACTCACTTCTTAGTTCATTTCCAGGAAATAACAGTAGCTATATTCTGATCTCAGACTAACATCTCATTTAGTCATTATTGAGGCATTTAGTACTTACTTAAATATCCCATTTTGGTCATCAGTCAGTACTCAGAAATACAAACAAATGTAACAATAATTGCTTTCGGTCTGGACATTAGGAAATAAGTGATCTAGGACTTTACTTACTTTAAAGAGGAGTCTCCAACACCAAGACATCCTCTCAGACTAAGTTGTCTCAGGAACCCACCACACCTTTTCGATATATTTTCCACAACACGACCCTTAAACCAAATAAAAGGAAGACTTTGTTGAGTTTTATTCTGACCTAACATTCTACTCAAAATAAAAATATGAGGAGTTAAGACTTGTCCCAGCTATACCCCAGCAGAACCACATCTCTTTGAATTTGCTACTTTAAGAAAAGAGAGTTACCTGTTGAGAATCTCCACTGACATTGAAGTGCTGCTCAATTCAATCTTTAGTTCTCTCTGCCATTTTTCCATTCTACCACAAATGGCTCAATTTTTTGTTGCAGCAGCCCCAACCCATTAGGAATCCTAAAATGATCTTCAAGTTCTGTAAGATGTATAGGGGAAGAACTGCCCCGGAGGTGGAATAGGAGGCATGTCCATTCCTCAAAGATCACAGTTACAACTTCCAGCACCTAAGTCTAAATTGTTCATGGAGATGTGCTTAGGCCAGTATGTCAGTACACCCCCCCCCAAAGCTCCTGTTTCACAGTTCCTGCTACAGGGCTGGTTACCACTGCAGCTGAAAGGTGCAGAATTAGTCAGCAGGAGCAGCAACTTCAGCTGCCTCCAGAAGATTTGCTGGAGCCCACCTGCCAGTCTTCAATGCCGTATATATTTGAACATCTGTGCCTAATGTTTGGGAATGCCAAAGAACCTCTCACACTGTGAAGCTTAGACTTTATGCCTTGTTATTTGTCAAACGCTGAAGCACAGCTTGTGAACAAAACTTCCCACTCGACCCCACACTGGCCACAAAATGCTTCTTATTTACATCCTGGTGGAAGTGCATTTTGTTATACATCAGGAGTAAGCAGAATGGCACATTCTAATGTGTGATCCTAAAGTAGCATTATGCAAATATGTTACTTAAACGACAGCAAAAGTACATATCTTTTTTTTTTTTTTTTTTTTTAGCAGGAAAAACAAGATAAGATAGCAAAAAGCAGGTGGCCACTGCAAAAACTGACTAGACATCCCATTGTGTCTGATTTTAGGGAAGTAAGGTGAAAGAAATCAATACTGATCATTTCACAAACAGGACTAATACCTAACAGCACCTTTTTTTTCTTCTCTCTCTCTCTCTTTATTTTTGAAAGAAGAAATACATATAGAATTACAGGCCAGTGGATTTTTTGTTGTTGTTGTTTCCCCTCTCACACTTTATTGCTCTTCTCTATTATTAAAGTCCTGGCTATCACTATGTGAAAATATTTTCTTATCAGGGCTTGTTTCTTAGTCCATAAGGAACATTGCTTATCTTATCTTTCAGAAGAATTTACACGAAAACAAGCAAACTGAAAATTATGGGGTTCTTAAAAGCTTCCTGATTAATCAGAATTATTTATCAGCAGGGGCCAAATACCTTTACTGTAAAGGTAAATTCTTCAATGAATAACATATAATGTGAGTTCAATTTACACTGCAGAAAAAAGCCAAACCCTAATGCATTATTCAAATAAAACAGAAACCAGTAATGAGATAAGTTTTCCCAAACCCATTTACTTCTTTAAGCATATAACAACCCCAACAAACAGCATATTAATGAATGCATTTTGGATGCATTATTTAATGCATTTAGTTATAACAGTTTAATGAATTTAGTTATAATTCTTCAGTGCATTCAAATACATTTAGTTGTTTGAATAATTAATCACTCAAAAAAATAGTTCTTCAAATTACCCCAGCTTATACCTGCCTCCACATACCAAGGAATCCTGACACATTGAACTTCAACATCTTTATGCATTTTTGTGATTCCTTTCTTTACAGGTTTACACATGCAATTCATTCTCTACCACAAGGTCTAAAATACAGAAATTTTCACAAAATCTAATTTTTCATTATTAGATATTCTCTGATCAAGAACTGCTGGCTGCTAAGTGAAATATCACCAAACAGTAAAACATCCAACTGAGCAGAAAGTTGTCCAAGACTATTAGCAGCTTTTACCTGTATAAGCAAAAAATTATTACTAAAACAGCTGTAGAAAAAATGAGTTCTTAGACACCAGATGTGAAACTGTATCTTGTTTAAAACTACTCCGTATAATAACTGCTGGTTGAACACACTCCTGTGAGTAAATTTAAGGGGTTTATATTACAAATGTACTTTAACAAAATATACCAAAGCAATTGAATTGCTCCAAACCACAACAGCTTTTTACAGCAAAAGAGGCTCATAACTTAATTTAACTCCTTCTCCTGAATCCCATGCTACAGATAGAGCATCTCAAAGGGCAACACCACTAGGTAAAACATAAGACAAAAATATAAAAAATGTACAAATACAATACTGTGTTTCTAAATGCCAAAGATTTCAGCCACAGAAAAGGCCCATCAGCATGAAGGACCAAAGGCCTGCAGGGTTTTACTTTATTTCTTAGCAAATGAGAAACACAAGCTTCTTCAAAGGCAACTAAACAGATGACATTAGAACTCCAAGTCTTCTTAGACACATTTAGATAGAGGCAAATGCCAAAATCTTTCTGCTACCTCTGCAAGATCCTCCTGTTTAACCTGAGTAGAGCACAGGAGTTGGCAATAAAATTCTAAAAGAGCAGTGAAAAAAATTTACCCCATATATTACTGTAAAGCTTTAGCAACAGTTTGTAGTATGGTTAGCAAAATATAGCAAATGAAACACATCTGGATTTTATTCATGCAACTAAGAAGCTCCAGAAGCAAACCTATTATTGTAGTCTAAATTTAATTTGTATGATCAAACAACAAATAATAAACCAGATCAGATGTAATTAAGGAATTGTTGTTCCCCATGGGTTTCTGTCTTCATTTTCAGATGTCATATTTTGGTTTATTATGTACATCTATGATAGCATTAATGCAGAAATGTCTTTTCTTATGTAAGACAAGTCTGCCCTAATCCTTTCATTATATACTGGAAATAACTTTAATCCACATGTACCTGCATTTCACATAAGGTTCACACCTAATGAAACAAATGGTCATAAAATGGTAATCAGATACACACCAAATCAAACCTAGGCAAGTCAGTAGTAAGAAAAGTTCTTCAGCATTTTAGTGCTTCAACCTCCAAATCCTAGAGCCAAGCGTCCAAAGAGCTTTCAGCACTAGATGGCCCCCTCAGAGAGAAACTTGGGACCAGCAGCAAAATTATTCCCTACATCGTAACACTGACTCCAAGGCTCTCAAGAAACTTGGGACCAGCAGCAAAATTATTCCCTACATTGTAACACTGACTCCAAGGCTCTCTGTCCAGAGGCACCGGTTATACCTTTTCTTTACGGAAATGAGCAGCGTTGAATTTCTGGAGCTCATCTACACTCATCCAGTATATAAAAAAAAAAAAGCAAATACAGAGTTCTTTTCCTTTGCTCCTTGACAGTATTATTATCTTAAGCGACCAGCAGCAAAATTATTCCCTACATTGTAACACTGACTCCAAGGCTCTCTGTCCAGAGGCACCGGTTATACCTTTTCTTTACGGAAATGAGCAGCGTTGAATTTCTGGAGCTCATCTACACTCATCCAGTATATAAAAAAAAAAAAGCAAATACAGAGTTCTTTTCCTTTGCTCCTTGACAGTATTATTATCTTAAGCTTAGCCTTTGAAACCTGTGAACATGAACATGTGCACACACAGTCTATGGGATACTCAGACTGGGCTGTGCCCTTAAACGTCCAGGTAGGAGCGAAAAATACCCAAAGACACTAACCTCTATATCCGTTTGAAAGTTAAACAGGTCTATTCTTTGCCAATTGCTTCCATCCAGAGCTAAAACGTTCCATGCCTATGGAAAACAAATACAGTTTGTTTATTACCTCCACTGCCTGCTCCCTTCATTTTCCTCTCAGCAATTCAAATATTACAAACCAGACAACTTCAAGCAGCATATTTTTTTAAAAAAACCTGTAGATACTAGTAACCATAAACGATTTAGTTAAAACTATAGAATTTGTGGAAATGAATCTTGTATCTCCTAAATGGATTAAGTTAACTTGTGGCTATAAAACATGCAGGAAATGAGATATCAATGTGAATTAGGTACACAAAGATTTAACCCTCCATTTTTAACAAAGCTTTTGCAAATTTGTCTAATAAGTTACTTTTGCTAGATCTATATGGAAAAAAGTAGCTGCAGATGAGATTCCTTTCAGTAAAACCACAGTTCCTCAACCTCACTAGTTACTATTCTGAGAAAACAGAAACCTTTGCTGTATTTCCACTATTAGGATCAGGCCTTTCCTTTGCACATGCTAAGTTACATGCATGTGTTTGAAAACCTGTCCTTCACTGTCAAAGTGAGAGCTGTTCAAGGTGAAACAATATAAAAATGCCAAAGAAACACAAATAGATGTAGAAAAACAGATTAAAAAAAAATCACACCCAACTGACAGGTAGTTATGAGAGAAAAATGTAATTTATTCCATCACTTTGGTTTTCTTATGCAGTTTTTTAGGCTTCAGCTGAACGTTGTAACAAAACCTGATGTTACCTGACACACAAATCCTACTGAAGTTGCAGGCCAGACTGATAGGGGTGTAGGAATGAAACAGTTACACACTTAATTATACATTAGAACAAACAAACCCAATTAAAACCAAACCCAACCCCAATTGTCAGTAAGAGAAGGAAGAAAAGCATGAAATAAGTTCATTCATGTTCTATAATAATGTAGCTCATTGTACCCATTGGTTGAAGAACCAGAATATTATTCATTTTATTTCAAGAAAAAAAAAACCATGAAGACAAGCTAAACATAAAAGCTTACTTAGCATGCTTTCTCTACTACCTTGCATGTGCCTTTTTGCTCTACTAGTAGTCCATTCTACTTAACACCTTTCGTACTTGGCAAGAAAATGATGGATGTATTTCTTACACACATGTTGCATATTAACCAAACTATATGGAATTTTAAGCAGAAAATGTGCCTGAAAAATAGTGTTATAGAGCCTCATGCTTTATAAAAAGCAAATGCCATCATGTCAAACTGGGCTTAATCCTTTCTGCAGATACAGACCATACAAGACTGGATAACTTTTCCATAGCCTTCAAACAGAAGTTCTGTACATAGCAACTAATTCCACATCTAAATGCAAAACTGGGCTCACTGCTTATTTGCTTTAATAAACAAAGAGACTGACAGAACTACCTGATATTTTTTACAGGAAGCAGATTTGCACAAGACCCCATGATTTGCATGTAATTAAGACAATAACATCTCAAAACCCAACAAAAACACCCCAACAGAAATACGTACCCTGGAAACTTGTGCACAGCGACACAAAGTAACTATATCCAGGAAAGAAAATATTCTAGGAAGAAAGGAAAACAACAACAATTAAAATGTTTAATTATAAATTCAGACTAATACAGGAATTCACAGTTCTGTAGTTCTGTGGAAGGGCACCAGTTACACAGAAGCAAGGTCAATGCAATACATGTGTTGTAACTAATTGTCTTGCTCATTTAAAGAATAGCATCATAGCTATCATCTGAAGACAGCCAACACCAACATGTTAGAACCCTGCAGTTCTTCTGAAAATTTATTTTCTGTTCCCCCTCCTTACTTGCTACTCCAAAAGAAGAATGATTCCAAACTATTTTTCTGCTTTTCAATTCAGAGAAATTAGCATATATGCCTTTAATTGTGCTACAAGTAAAAAAATAATTTACACAAATACAGGTGAAGATTTCAGAGGCTGGTGAAGAATAAGCAATAGAAAATAACACACAGATAAATCCAACTTCAAGAATCTAAGTACTAATGCAAATAACGATAACCCAAATTTCTAAATGGGTTTCACAGTGACTACACATCTAACACTGTCATCAACTTTTTTATTTTTTAATTTACTCAGCAAGAAACAACTGAAGTTGAAAATTTAGCATTACTATTCCAATCATGGAATCAGTTCCTCCAGGCTGTCAACTCTTAATAGTTTTCAGAAATAAATTTTTCACTGTTGAAATTAATTGTGCTAAATAGCATTTACAAACACCACCTAAATTGGTTCAAAGGATGTTCTCAGCGAAAAAAAAGATCATCGGCTTAATCATAAAATATAGATCCCATTCCAAAATAATTTTCTATTGCAGAGAATTAAATATATGAAAGATGTTACTGTAAATCACTTCTAAACTGCTATCTGCTTGTCAATGAACTTTTTCAGTTATCAAAACAAAGAACAGTAATAAGAACAATTTCATGTTATAGTGAGATGTTAACACTGAGGAGCAAACAACTGGTAAGAGATGCAGAATTTAACCATGTAAAATTCTGGTTACTGTTTTCAACTGGAAATCTGAAGCTAGAGAGGGATGTCTACGTCTTAAACACTGTGATTTGTATTATTTTTTAGTTGGGGCAAGAGTAAGAAATGTAATGGAAATTCTTCTTAAATGTAACAACCTTCTGGGCGGTTATTATGATCACTTCAGATAGTAATTTTCCAGTATTTTGTTGACATATGACAATACTTTCTCTTTTTTACCATACAGTAATGCTGTTCCTAAGAACATTAATAGCCAGGCAAACAGAAGGACAGATGTTCTCAGAAGCCAAGAAACAACTTAAAAAAACCTGTTGATAGTATTAATTTTGATAGCATCTGTTTTGTCATTTGAACATTTGACACCTGTCCACTTTAAGAAAGTTAGCAGCATTTTCTGCACAAATTATGCACTTAATACACTCAGCAAGATTACTGGACTGTTCTGATGAGAATTGAAAGCATTCTCTCTTTTAAGAGCAGCATGAGTAGCAATGACCCACCAGGAACCCTATTGTGAAATCATCTTTCTCCCCACCATGAGGGAAACATCCGAAGATGAGGGAGTGGACGCTAGAGAGCTGCAAAAGCTCTTTAGCTTGTAGAAGCTTCCCCATAGCACCACTGTATGAGTGGAATCCAAGGGTTATCTGAGATGTACAGAAGCAGAAGCACAAAAGACAGATTTTTGTTATTTGTAACAAAGAAAGAACTCGTGACACAGTACTCCTGCCTAAACGAAGAACGTGACATGCTTTAGAAGTGATGCATCAAGTTCTACTGAAAGAAGAAACAACAGAAGAAACTGTAAGATGTTGAAGAAAGGGTATTTTATACACCCCCGCAACTCTGAGTTGTCTGGCAGTCTGTCTTTATGTTTCATTGTTTATTGCTGTTAAGAGACTAATGTTGATGAACGATTTCTGCTACAAAAAAAGTAAATTAAACCCAAATGCAGAACAGATGTATTTATTTTTGCTTCATTCTGTATGAAGTAACTTTTTGAAAATTCAAAAACTCAAAGTGGTTATTCCATGTTAAAAAAAAAAAGAACTATTTTAACAAGTGTAAACATTCATTTTGCTTTCAGGGTCTGGGTTTTGTTCTACAGAAGAAACTTTCTTGCAAGGCAGCCCAAGCTGCCCCCATCAGAACAGGTAATAACATTAGGATGCATTATAAGCCACCAAAAGCAGAATTATTATCATCCTTCAACTAAATACTACAACAGAAAGAGATGCCAGTAAATTATGTGACAATTCCAAAGAGTCATCTTGCAAACATGCTTGAAAACATTTTTTCCATGCTTTTCTATTTATACACCCTCTATACTCCAATCTTACATGCGCATCTCTAACACATACTTGATCTCTACTTGCAGTCCCACAGAACTACTTACCAGTCAGGGGAAACTAGCCAACAAGACACAAATCACTAAGGTTTAAAGTAATTTAAAGTCTTCAAGAGACTTTAAATGCAACCAACAAACTGAGATGGAAACAGACATTGTCAGTCATCTGCCAGTGTCACACAGTGACATGGTCTGGCGCTTAGGGTGAAGGACTATGTCAACAGCCTCTTGTAATTTTAAAAAGTGGAAAAAACTACCACGTAGGGCAGTTGCTGCTTGTATAACACTTCTGTCCTCTAGGATTATAGCTATGCAGATGGAAGTTAATGCAGCCAGCAGCAGGATTCATTTCCACTTAAGTCTTTGGCATGGATTAATACAAGGAAACTGGAAATTAAGTTAATAGATCCACAGTAACGTTTAGGATAATCAGTTTCCAGTGTCTGAGGCTATTCAGTTCTCCATCGTTATCCTGTATTGAGCTCAAGAAGGAAAATCCACTTACCAACAATTGGAGCTCTTCAAGACTTTTCATCCCTAGGCACACACCACTCTGGACACATGCCTCACGAGTTTGGCCTTGGAGATCTTTCAATGTTAACAGTATCTGCAGCACGCGTGAGCACCAGGCCAAAGGCACAAAGGCTTGTACAAGCTCACAGTTCCTCAACTCCCTTATGCTCAACTTGCATTTGGCTAAAGCCAAACTTACAGGAAAGTATCTATTCTTAATTTGAAAGCCTTCAAGACATGGAAAATCACCACCTTCTCCAGTAGTTTGTTCCACTGGTTAATCACTCTGTCAAAATGTTTCCCTCATTTCCAAGGTGAATGCCTGACTTCCAGCTTTATGCTGTTTTCTACTTTTCTTCACCAAATTAAAAAGTGCTTTAGCAGTTAATACTTTCTCCTTGTCGAGTTTAAAAGCCACTTATCATGTCATCTTTAAAACCTCTTTTTAACAATCCCTTTACTTAAATGTTCTTTTTCCTGCACACATTATTTTTTCAGTATGTTTCTTCAAATGCAGACATCAGACGCATGTGCAGCACTGAAAAATTTATTTGTATCAACAAAGCTGTACACAGACAAGAAATATGATTTCACTACTCCCGTTTTCAAGTCATTTCAGGCCACTGTAACAGCCTTTTTGACACAGCATCAGACAAGAATCTTACAGTATCTCACCCATTTCACCATCACACCCTGCTCTGGGAGTACACAGTCCAGGCCACAGCTCTCTCTAGCAATTCTTCAGCCCTGTGTATCTATCCATACAAAATTAATCTGTAAAACTAACCTTGTTTGAACACTGCAGTTTATCACGCTATTCAGGCTTCCTTCCTTGCCATGTCTTCACTGGGGTTAACCATTACGGTTCTTTTTGTGCCATCTGTAGTTTAATCTCCTTAAATGCACAGATACACTGCACACACACATTTTAAAATGAAAATGTCAAATTTTAAAAGTCAAACACCTAAGTAGAAACATGTAACTTTGGTTAGTATAGCCAACTGATTGTTTAGTCCAATCACTTACCTCCCAGAAAACCACAACAACTGTCATACTGTCTCAATTTTTGATCAAACAAATCTATGGTGAATTTTAACACTGCATATTGAATATGAGGCTGAGATTTCTGGTCATCTCTCTTTTGCCTGCTTAAAAGTGCTGCAGTCAGGATTCATATTCTTCTAGTCTTCTGGAATTTTCTTGATACCCAAGACTTGCCAAAACTCAACATCAGAGACCACAGACCTCCTAAGTCACCTTTTTTGAGGCATTTTCACTAAAATTTATATAGTCCCACCAACCAGAAGTGATGATCTACAATCTCTAGTATCTTCCCATGTATTTCACTATTCCTCCGTGCTATAAACAGATGGACCTGTCTTTTCAAACACAGAAATAGCTGACTCCTATTATTTTGTTTCCCTCTCCAAGGAGCCACAGGAAGAAACAGCTGTTTCTCAAAACCCCAAGACTCTACAGTGTACCTCCTACAGAGAGAGAAATCAAACTGTGCAAGAGTCAAACTGCTTTTCTCTTGCCTTTGTAAGGCCTTTCCGGATTTGATCACATGGGGAATAAGTTTTTGAAGTAATGGCCCAGCGATTACTCATTTAAAGTATTTTGATACAATGCTATATGCATTGATAAAAAATGGGTAACCAAATGTATACAGTAAGTACCATACATACATACACACACACACACATACATACACATTTCCTAGAATTTTTGGCCTAAACCCCAAAATTTGGTATGACAGAAATGCCTGGTAATTTTTAAAGAATTTCATCAATAACCTAAGTTACAGTTTTGTTTAATAACTGACTTGTGAATGGAATTCGATTTCTGAACTTGTATTTTCCATGTTGTTTAAATTTATAGTGGTTTTGCACACAAAGACCAGTAACAACTTTTATCAAAATGAAAACCAAACTAATAAGGATGAGAAATGCCTCACTGAAGACAGCACATCAACTAGATCATCTGCTTAGAAGATCCTTTCAACTTGACCACACTATTCAGTTGTTACAAACAACACATCTGTTATGTCTTCCTCATTTTAGAGCAAGAATTTCTGATCGATTTGTGCAACTCCTTCATAGTAAACCTACTCTCATGAAAGCCCTTTACACGTAGTATGGAAGAGTAAAGCCTATATATATGGAAAAGTATCACAAAGTACAGCTTTCACAGACTGGATTTTCCACTTTTAGCAGGTTTTTCTCAGAATTTTCTGCAAGAATAACCAAGCAACGGGAAAAGAGCATCAGCTGCTCTCAGTTCACCACTAGGCATGTTTGAACATACACAGTTGCAAAGTCTCACAACCATCACAGAAGTTGTCTAGTATTTCTCCTAAAACGTCATATTCAGTAAATACAAAACATATCTACAATTCTTTGTACATAGAAGGTTTCTCTTCACCCTTTGTTTCTCATTTTACTAAACACCCTACTGAGGTATGAGGCATCTCACTGGTAAGTGTAGTTCAGTAGTATGTACAAACCATACAATAAAAATATGCAGGCTAGAAAACACACAGATAAGCTGAATAATTCATAGCCATAAATGTAAAAGCAGAATTTTTCACGCATCAATTTATATCTATATGATTAAATTAACAATGCTAGTATTGGTCTACTTCAAACCTCACCAACTTTGCAGCTAAATCCTGTAATTCCTTATCCATTAAACCCACAAAGCACTTGAGCTGGAAATGTAAACAATGAGGCATAGTAAATCCTTAAGGAATCTGACTATTTTCTATTAAAAAAAAAGAAAAAAGTAGTATCCTTCAGCTCATTTCTGTCAAGCCTGTAGCATGTCACAAAAGGCTGAGGAACACCAATTGCTACATGAAATCACATCCACTGACTCATCTAATGATTGACCTTCCAGGTCAATTATTAAAACAAATCTCTTTTCACTAGAGATGAGATATTTGTAAAGTAAAGCACTTAAACTAGAAACTCTGTTAGATGCTCCAACACCTTCCAGTAATTTAACCCTGCAGTTCCCACTTGTAAACTACTCAGGCTAAGATGCCTTTCTTGGCTGATCTACATAGCAAGTTTTTCAATAACAACTGTGGCACCAAAAAACATTTCTTTCTTTACAAGCCAAACCTCCTTTTCTTTTGCCAAGATGCTTATTGCTACACAACCCTTACATAAGTATTGGCAATTGCAAAATAATAGGCTGACTACAGGATCCCTATCTTCAGTTGAGACAGCAGCTTTTTCTACAAATAATCAACTTTGCTGTGTTCATTTTCTAGAGGACAGCATCTAACTTTTTATGGTCTATATATTACTTGCAAGACAAGTGGATCATGTTACTCACTCTTTAAAAAAGAAAAAAAGTTTTACTTATTTGTAAAGTATGACCATGTGTAACATAACAGCAACATTTTCAGTACCTAATATTCTTGGTATCTGAAACAAAATGTCCAATGGTAAATTCAAGAAGGGCCAGTTCTGTTTAATTTCCCAGGCTCAGCTGTTCTATCGTTTTTTAATACAGATTTTGTTTTTATGAAGTGATTTTATGAAGTACAAATTTGGCAACTATAACATATCTTACTAAATAAAAGCACTTAGCCTAACGATTAGTTCAAAGTGGTTTAATTTGCAGCCCACAGTCCCAATCCAACCTGCTGGCCATTCCACCTATCCTACAGTCTGTTTTTCCCCACAAGCGAAGGAATTATAATTTGGGCACTAAACAGCCAAGTATCAACTATATTCACTCTGTGCAATAGTGGCTAGGCAGAGATGTAGACAAATAACATGATGTGCTGGTGACATGGAGCCTAGAGATGCTCCATAAACCATGGCCACTACAGCCATAAAGGTTACGTGCTTTGACGAGTCGTTGGAGTAGGATTCAGTACTTGATCCAAACTGTAGCTCTGCTGCTGGCCTAGAAGATGACCTTGAATTTCCCTTCCTGATGCCTGTGTCTGCATCATGAACACACAGATAGTAAAGCTCACCTTTCTTGTAATTATTTCATGAGTTAGGCAAGAAAAGGTCTAAGTATTTTTATATGTAGCATTGTTATTTGAACTGTTGCTATAGCATCACGATTTAAAAAAATTTTTAAAAACCCACTTTTTTTTCTTGTAGCAATTTGCAGTATCTTTTGATTGCCTTTTTGTTTTGATGGCACTTTTCACATGGAAATGAGGATGAACAGCATTCTGTCCTTTGCCTCCCATATAAAAAGCAGACTTCACTCTAACACTGATACTTCTGAACATTTAGTTTTGACAATTGACACATTAAGAGACAGTTTAAATAAGACTCCAGTTTCAAGGTAAATAATGCCCCAAATGGAATTAGGTCTTCATTAAATAAGAGATTCTAAAGAGAGGCTTAACAGCAAATAAAAGAAAAAACCCAAAATGAAACAAAATAAATTATTCCAAGACTTCTGTAAGTCATTGCTCTATCCCCTGTGGCTGTTACTCCTGATTCAAATGCTTATTTAGTTTTGTTTGTTCCGGTATGACTAATCCTTTGTCACAAACACGTTCTTGCTGAAAGATAATATCTGTATGTGAACCAAGTAATGCTGAAGCACTCCATTTATAAGGAAGTCCCAATTGTTCAAGTAGAATCATCAAAAAAAGCATTTCCTTCTCAAAATTCACAAACCTTGCTCAGCACCTTGACACAAAAAAACATCTTCCGTTTCCAAACTTCCTTTTCATTAACACAGTATACAAGAGCACTAACGTGCAATTTTCTGTCCCTGTCCCTCAAGCCTCTCACATTTTTAAAGGAATTCCATCTGAAATATCTCTGCCCAAAACATCCAGTTTTAGGTCTACTCTTGCATTTGTTTGTGAACAAAACCAAATCACTTAAAACATATTAAAGAGAGGATGGCAGCTACCTACTCCAATTTCAAAAGGCCAAACTGAATTGTTCATATAATCAATTGCAAATGTTTAGCATCTCATACAAATAAGCCAGAAAGTGCACACAAAGTGCCGACTGGTGAGGCAAAGAACTGAAAAATATAAACTTGCATCTGGAACTGATCTTGGGAAGAATTTCATAAGCAGACAAACAATACATGTAGCAATGTAAAAAAAAAAAAAAGGTTAACATGAGACCTTTTCCACATTTTGACAGGAGTATGCTGACCACCAAGCTATTGAATCTTTAGTGGCCTCTGATAGAGCGCAAGTTCTGTCATGAGTGAGAGGTAAATCACTGGAAAGTTTTAAACCCCATTGCCTCTTCAGAATAAATAGACATTTTTCTTACCAAAGTTGATTGATCAGAAAATTGCAACTTGTTGCATTCTTGATGTATATTTGAAGTTATACATACTACCTTGAAGGCTGAAGGCACAGAGAAACTAAACGAGGATACATTTTAACATTAGGTAAATCATGCTAAAACAAATAAAAACAGTATAGGTAGTGTGATATTATTTTTCAATTGCTTCCAAAGCACATAAGGATTCTGAAAGCATCCAGTAAGTCTTAAACAGTCCCAAAATAATTATAATTCTGTTGTTTCCCCAGCTAAAGATCAAAACATTTAACTAATTTCTAAATGCTTCACCTTGTCCGTGACCTGGTTCCTGTGGCTCATTCTGATCACTTCACAGAATCACAGAACATTCAGAGTTTGAAGTGACCCTTGGGGATCATAAAGTTGAACTCCTGGCCCAGCACAGGACATCCTTAAGAATCACACCATGTGCCTGAGAGCACTGTCCAAATGCTTTAACTTAAACTCTGTTGGGCTTGGTGCTGTGACCACTTCCCCGGCGAGTTGTTCCAGTGCCCAACCATCCTTTGGGTGACCTAATATCCAACCTAAACCCACCCTGCCACAACTTCAGGCCATTCCCCTGGGTCCTGCCACTGGTTGCCAGAGAACTCAGTGCTTGCCCCTCCACTTCCCCAACTTGCTCAGTCCATTTTCTGATTACTTTTTTGGCCACAAAGACCACTGGAAATGAATATATGACTCCACAGAAACGAGTTGGGATTTGATATTATGCTGTCATCAGTTCCATGATTTCTGCTTGCTTCCTGCCAATGTTAGTCTCCATATTCCCAGTTAACAAACACTTAAAGGAGTTTTCTACATTGAATAGTGTGACTTAGTGCTGCTCTGCACTAATTCCTTGGAGAGATGTATTTAAGGCTAAATCAAAATACTTTCCTTACTTCATGAAAATTACTTGTACAAGTCACTATTAGATTTCCCTTTACAAAAACCATAGATTTGTGTAAATATACAGCAAAGAAATGAGTTTTACTTTTATAAGCAAGTCCTATATAATCAATTCAGTTCATAATCTGTATGAATGCAGTTTATATACTTGTATCAATTTCGTTATTTCTGATTCTGAAGTTATATTGTAATGCCTTGGCAGATTACTACAGAGGACTTCAAAGACATGCAAAACGGTCTAAAATCAAAATAAAAGATTGCATGTGCATTATAAAACTGGAATGCTTCCCTGAGATTGTCAAACACTGAACAACAGTCTCAGCTACTCAGGGTGAAATATTGCTCTATGTAATTATACAGACCTTTGAAGTGGGGGAAATAAATCATGTCTGAGATTACTTCTTTTCCTTCCCCCTTCAAAACACATATATTGTTTGTCTGCTTACAAAATTCTTACAAACTAAGAATAGCTGCAGACAAAAGTTTGCATTTTTCAGGTCTTTGACCCACTAGTCAATACTCTGTGTGCTGAGATATAGCAGTCAAATTTTACAGCAATTGTGGATCATTTAAGTACTCCAGGACCTAGCTAAGAAATAGCTTTATGACAATTTCTTACAGCAACCTCTGCTGTATTTCTTTTCTATTTTCCTCACAGTTAAGCATACAGATGGCAAAGCATCGCTTCAAATATACCAAATACTATCTTTGACTTCACCAATTTTAAGCCTATGCTCATTCTTTCTTTCTCTACAGTAATGAACACACTAAAAGCTGCACAAAAAAAAAGCAGTGTGCAGCGATGAAAACAAAGAATAGAAACATGAAAATATATAGAATACTTCACTAGCCAACTCACAAGCTGTATATTCTTGCCTACATGAAAAGCTGCTGCTGGAACACAACTCCTGGGTTCCTCTCCTAATCCGAGTCCCAAAACTTCGCTTATCCTCTTCTAAATCTGACTGAGCACTCAAATTTTGGGTCTGATGACTAAGACCTATTTTTAAGTCCATGCACCCAGTAAGTATGGCTTATAGCAGAAGTCATAATAGTTTCTATTTTTATGGGACTATTTATGAAGTTGGTACTTTGTTGGCAGAAAGGAACCAAAAATGGTTTAAATAGCTGAAAGGACTAAGCATCTCTGTTCCTTAATCTTAAAATTTTTGTGAAACTTCTTATAGCACAGAATGCTAGCAGTTAAAAATACAAATGAACAAATGTCATCTGCCCTTCAACATGCCAAAAGTACTGGCTATACCTCCATATTCAAATGTGTATTATTACTTTTTTATCAAACAAAAAAGCAATTTGGAAGCCGTTGGAAAGTCAGAATGTTCTGATATTAATTACATTGACTTCAGTATTTTTGTTTCCAATTATTTTCAAACCCATACTGCAACTCTAAAAATCTTAGGGTTTTTTTGCCAGCAAATCGCATTTAAAAAAAAAAAAAAAAAAAAAGACAAAAAGGATGAGCCACTTTAAGGCTGTGACATCTTACTAGAAAAGTTACCATGAAACTTGTATTAGCCTGACTTGATTTCTGGTTCTTCTGATGACTTACATGAACCTTGTTTGACTTACATGAAGTTTATGAACTTCATACACCAATGCAAACCCACAACTAATGTACTGTGTATTCAACTGATGCTTTTCCATAAACATACCAGCTAAGGAAAAAAAAATAAAGCTAAAATTGTCTGAAAACATTGTTTAAAAGGCACAATTTATAATACCTCCACACAATTCTTACTCAAACATCATACAATTGGGCATTTAA
>NW_008679527.1:0-16736 GCF_000695815.1 Acanthisitta chloris | reverse complement strand
GAAAGAGCAAAGAGCATTCTTTGCCAACTGGCAAACTAATAGCACTGGAACAGCTATGTTTGAACAGTACTACAAATCAAAGGTTTTAGAAGCAGTAAAAAAAGAAGCAGTAAAAAAAAATTACTCCAGTATTACAAATAAAAATAAATGACCATAAAACAAAAAAATTACAAATGAAACACCTCCCTCTCTCCACTCAAGCTATTCTACCTACCTCAAAGACTATTCTACCTGGCCCCTCCAAACCAGGGTCTTCTTCACCGCAGACCGTCTGTCTGGACCACCAGTCCCTATTAGCCAGATATCCTCTTCCTCCTCTGCCCAGTTATCTGAGCCTACTTGAGAAGGAAAAAATAATCTCTAGTTTCATATCCTTTCAAATGAGTTTCTTGCCTGAGAAGCTAAAGGTTTCAGCCATTTACTTACAAGTGCAGTAGATACTCTGCAGAAAATGTGCAAGAGCCATGACTGCCTTGAAAACCTTACAATTTAATTCTGACTGTTAGATTAATAATGAGTAAGAACTGCAGTATAAGACCAAGGGCTTACTTTGCTCAACTTTACAGTATGTAACTACAGCAACAAATAAATAAATTTTAGTGTGGTAGTATCTCATAAATCTACCATCAGAAAAAAGATTCTCAGTTTTAGGGGAAAAAATTGGATTGTTTGTTATAGTCAGGTTACATAAGTTTAAATACTTGATACAAATGAGAACAAGACCAATTCTTGCAATGGAAGAAATTGTGTTTACATTTAATTTCCAAGTATTTGCAACAAGTTGTTAAGCACTCTTTTTCCACATATCCAATACTATTTTTTTTAAAAAGGGCTGTAGTGCTTTCTAACCATTTTCATACTTAATCAAATACAAGCAAGCAACAAACTAAGTGCATTTGATGACAACTTTAACAGTATTTACTATGCAGTTCCAGCACTGAGCTGGAATGTTTCCACTGCAACTGGTTTACTCTCCTTTTAATTAAAAGGGAGACTGCATAGTTAATAAATGAAAAATAATTAGAATATTAATTACACTCAGTGTGGCAATATTTAATCTCTCCTGACATAACCATAGGGCAGACAATTTTAAAATATGTTGCAGCATAAACTGTTTTAGGTGTTGAAAGACATTCAGACTCAGCCTTACAAAAGCCTTTACGTGCAGAAGCATAAAACAAATTCCCCACTGACAGTCCTACAGACAGCCAGGTCTGCACCCCAAAATTTCCCCAAGCATCTACATGCTGCAGGGATGAAAGCTCAGACACATGGCCCACCTTAGCACTCTCACCAATATGCTCTGCCTCTGACCTTGTGACTTTGTCTCAAGTACAATTTCAAAAAGAGGTTTATGAGCACCTCTCTCACCTATCCCCTTCTTCTCCATTCCAAAGCCCTGATGGTCAGCACAATATTGTGGGTGTTATGAAATGTGGACCTCATTTCTCTCTGGCTATGGGCAGACCAAGTCCCAGCATTCAGCATGAGATCATCATGTTCTTTACTGAGAAAGCTGATTGTCCCAGTTCAATTTCTCAGATCATCAACTCTTCCGGCCACAGCTTCAATGGTACTTCAGTAAATCACCACACAATTGCAAGGGCATACGTGCACAAGGAATTGATGGTTGGCTGATTCAGTTCTGTGTATTCTTGGCCTGGGATATTTCATTTTGTAGTTTCAGCCCCAGGAAGCTGTTCAGCTGTGCAAAAGGCTTCTTTAGACACTGCCACGACAGCTGGTGAAGTGGCACAGACTAGCTGCACCAATTCCTCAGTTGGCCATATCCAAGGTAAGCCTAAATAACCTTCAAGTTGCTTTATAAGAAGCTATCCTCAATACAAGAACTAACTGCTAAGCCACCAGTAGTGTCTAATTACTTGGTTGGGAGAGACCACAGTGGGTCATCTGGTCCAACCTCCCTGCTTGAGCAGCATCATCCTAGAGCACAGGGCACAGAATTGTGTCCAGACATTTCTTAAGCATCTCCAACAAGGGAGACTCCACAACCTCTCTGGGCAGTATGTTCCAGTGCTCGGTCACCCACACAGTAAAGAAGTTCTTCCTTATATTCAGGTGGATCTCCCTGTGTCCCACTTTCTGCCCATTGCCTCATGTCCTATTGCTTAGCATTCCCGAAAAGGGCCTTGCTCTATCTTCTTGACACCCTCCTTTCAGATAGTTATAAATATTGATGAGGTTCTCACTCAGTCATCTCTTCTGGAGGCTGAAGAGTTACAACTCCTTCAGCCCATGCACTTAAGAGAGATGCTCCCGTCCCCCAGTCATCTTTGTTACCCTCTGCTGGACCAACTCCAGGGGCTCCAAGCCTCTCTTGTAGTGAGGAGCCCAGAACTGGACACAGCATTCCAGCTGCAGCCTCACCAGGGCTGAGTACAGGGGCAGGATCACCTCCCTCAACCTGGTGGCAATGCTCTTCCTAATGCACCCCCGGATTGGCCGCAAGGGCACACTGTTGGCTAGTGTTGTCCACCAGGACCCCCAGGTCCTTCTCTGCAGAGCTGCCTTTCAGCAGGTTGGCCCCCAGTCTGTACTGCTGTATTATTCCTCCCCAGGTGCAGGACCCTGGATTTGCCTTGGCTAAATTTCAGAAAATGCTCTGTACAGTAAGCTACCTCAATCAAACAAACAAGCTACTCCCTCTACAAATTTTACAGAACTTACCTAATTTGGTGTTGGAATACAGAGTTCCAGAAGCTAACACCTAGAAGTTAAATGCAGGAATTCTCACAGTAAACTTCAACACATTAATTTTATAGATGCTACTCATGTAATTAGAATAGACACACAATTTAAGAATTTAATAGCCATACAGCTTCACAGATATTTTCTTTTTATCCTACATGAACACTGAGGCATATTGTACAACCAGTAAGTTCTTACAAAAGATGATGTCCTGACTATCTCAGTGCATGATACTTTTCACTACCTAAATCACACCAACAAATTCTGTTCCATTACATAAATGATCTACTTAGCACAGTTCTAAGAGTCTAATTTATAGTCTGTCACCATATGGAAAGTTTCTCAACAAAAATGAAAATCCTTTTAAAATGCAATTCCTTTAACAACAGTCTGGTACTTTAATACCACCAAGAGAGCATTGTGATAGTGCAGACATTAAAAGAAATCGTAATGTTTTAGGAGTATTTCCTTCAAGGCACAAGATAGAAAATACCATTGAGACATTCTTTCACTTCACATCAAACAGGAAGCAAACTACATACAAACTAACCCAGACATCTCTTTAGTGCATTAAGAAGAAATCGTCAGATCAATTTTAATGACACCGACACTAAAAGCTGTAATGGCATCATTATAAGCAGACTCTTTTGTTTCTTTTTTTTTCTTTCACCTTAAAGAATGGGCTGTAAGAAAACCTCTATGTAGGTACAGAAGACATTGCTGAGCCAGTTCAGTTCCAGCTCTGATGTGGTCACATTCAATCAAACAATAGCTTCCACATTTGGCAGCTTATACTTTGCTTGAAATCAACTTACCACAAGATGAGTGAGCGAACACATCCACCGGTGTGATCTACTCAAACACCAGCAAGCTGATGAAATTTATAACTACCCAAATGACTACAATAAGAAAGATCCTCCTGTTGATTCTACCTTATATAACACAGACTGGCTATAATGGTAACAGGCAACGCTTTCCACTGCAGTGATTATTTTGCAGCTTTGATGTTGAATTTGTATTTTATTAAGGTAGAAAAAAGTTCACGACACTAAGATCATGAAATACATTAGAGAAAGGATTATAGGCTCTTCTGACAGACAAAAAACATTGTGCATTGTAGAAGAGCTCACTACTCAGTACACCAAAGTATTCTGGATATTTTATTTCACTTCTTCTTCTGATATGAAAGGAGAGGATCGCTATTAAATTACATTTTCCATGGTATAGTATAATTTGAACACGTTAAAACAAATCAAGACAACAAGTTCAAGAATTCCAAGAACTAAATCAGATATGTTGCTATTTATTTCGAGAGAATTTAAGAAAGAATGAATAGCAGTTGATAGTCTGTAAGCCACATAAGCAACATAAAATCCTCAGGTTTCTACCTCTTAACACATTATCCAGAATTACCTTAACAGAAGTTCTTTAGGTAGTTTTTTGTTAATAAGGGCTTCATCATTATTTGAGAAAACCTAGAAACAGAAAGAAAAAACATCATTTTAAAGATCAACAAGAAAAACTGCTTTAAAAGAGGCTTTTCACCTTCTACTTTGGTGCTTAATTCTTTTAAATTACTGATAACGTCAAGTTCTCAACATATCAGTTGCTATAGCTATAAAATTATTTCAATATACAAAACAAGGTGAAACCCCAACATACACCTGCTCTTGCCTAGTGATATGATTTAACAGCACAAAAATTGTGGAGCAACTTAATAATCAATAAGCAATTAATAAGCAATCAAAAGATGCTTGCATCCCATAATGAAGTGTTCTAGGCAATAATGAAACTTCGAGCAATAGTAAGACACATACAAACACACTAGTTGCACAGTCCTAAAACTGTCCCATTACAGAAAACAAACTGGACATTTTCCAGTTATTCAGGCCCCTCCCCTCACTGTCTGCAGTGCAAATACTTCGGCCCATGTACGTGAAAATGGATAAAATATAATAACCTACAGATTTGAAGGATTTAATGCCACAGATAGAACAAACTACTACTTAAGCAAGGGAAGCATGTTAAAAAATGCTTTAAGAAAAACTGAAAATACCTCTCACCCAGAACTCCATATTACTAACACATCCCCTAAGAAAATGAAAATGGAGAAACTAAAACACCCAAGGAAAAAGGCAGGGAATACTAAGATTATACAGGAAAACTTTTCCACAAAAGGAGAAGAGGATCAGTCAACACTTAAAGAGAAAGATTAAAACAAAGGAGATGTTGACCAGATTTACAGCTTACTATAAATATTTAGGTTTGAGAAATTTTACCAGAGGAATGCAGCAATAAACAAAACAGAAGGTGAACTGGAATTTAAGGAATCACAGCAAAGACTGGAAGACATCAAAGTCACAAGCAATCACTTCACTGTAAAGAGAAGAGCTTTATGGGGTCCATTTGCTGTCCACAATACCAGAAACTAAAACTGGAAAGAAGGATCCAAAATGGATGAGTTTTCCGAATGCTAAGAGGTAAACATGAAAATCACACAAAGCAGAAACATGAAATACAACTGGAAGAAATCTTCCCCCTGTCCTTCACTAAGAATATACTGTTCCTGACTCAAGCATCAGGATATCACCCGTTGTCCATCCTACTATCAACACTTAGTATGTACTTGGCAACTGTTTGCTTTGCCTCTTGGTTAAAACAAACAAACAAACAAAAGAACTACAGAGGCACGACAAGAGGTGGTTCTGAAAACAGGCCTATGAGGCAAAGAACAAAAAAAAGAAAAGCTGATTATAAGCTTGGCTCTGTCTTCATAAAGAAGGGAGACAGCAGAAAGTATATATATGGGAATTTTGAAAATACCTCCCTAAAGAATACACTAGGTTTAGAGAACTTGAACTTCCTTCTGGTCGGCATCAGGAATCGTTTTTCTCTTCCAGTACATTCTCGGCTGATTTCAGGTCTAACTGCATACTACTGTTTCATTTTTGACACACATTTCTTCACCTACTACCTCTGTGCAGAGTTAACCACACATCTAAGAACAATAAAACTGTCAACTTCCAATAGGACTGACAAGTTTAATCAAGCTGCCTTTTCTGGCAACTGAAGCAGTGCAATTATCACAGACCGAGGACTATAGACAGACATAGCGTAAAACAACTATGATATATACCTCAACAGGACAATTCTAGCTGCTTCAGAAGAGAGACCTTGTCAGCTTTAAGCAGTTCCACATGGCTGACCACAGGTTCAGCTTTGCTCTGGTTCTATTTTATATCCAATACCCATTGCTGTTGATATTTTCAGCCTTTAGGTGGAAATACACCATGTACATCAACACTGTTTTTAGAGCTGGTTGACTGCTTCTGAGTTTGACAACTCATAGATTTATGAATTATCTGCATGCAGCCCATTTTAATATTATATGCTACTCATGCTTTGCAGCTCGTAGCCTGAAAACAACAGCATAAACTGGGAAACATTTTTATAAAGAACAGTCAAAACATAGGCCTAATTGTTTTCTGCAGTACTCATTCAGGAAAAGGGGACACACATGCCATCCTCACAGAACTTAGGATCACTAAAGAGCAACTGAGGAGGCATTCTTGTGCACTACAGGTTAAAAAAGTAAGTTGCAAAAAAGGATGCTACTCCCATGTGGGCACATAAGGTCTGTGGTAAAATAGACCAGTGAACTTAGATCTCATTGATTCTGGTTTAGAATCTGAACGTTCAGTGTCATAGACCACTAAAAGGCCTCTTTAAACTTATTCTACAGCTGCAGATAATTCCTCAAAAGTTACATCATCTAGCATACACTTTCCACTTACATGCATAAGTACCTATTTTTAAATAACACAGACTGCTACTAGCTTACATGTGTGCCATCACTTTGCCTATACAAAAGCTGTCATTACCCATTTTTTTCACTGTAGATTCTCAAATATACAGTAACCTGGAGATAGATATATATATGTATGTGCTCAGGGTGTGATGGTAACGCAACATTTAAGCTGATAAGGCATGAGGCAAGTTACTATTTAACACAGAGAGCTATAAAGCATGTTCAAGCCTTTTGAGTATTTCCAACTACTCATCAACTCCTGCATTTAAAAGCACAATCACTACAAATCATAGCACAGATTTTTGGGAACAGTATTTTTTATGCTGGGGCCAAGCTGAAAAGCTAAACCTACAACCATATTGGCACTTCTTTATGGGAAAAAGGTTTATAAGCTTTATGCTTATGTAAGGTAACTTCTAGAAGCATGTGACTTGCCCAGCCCCACAAAGCACCATAACTGCTACACAAGTCATAGATAAGGCCACAGATTCCAAGTGTTTTCCCTCAAACAGTAACTTCTATGCATTCTTGTATGGACTAGCTACAGTTCTCATATCATAAAGCAGTACAATTATTTTGGAATAAGTATATTTACAAAAATGAAAGCATCTCTTTAAAGTACTCCCTTACTCCATAAGAGTGTATTAGCCTCTGGAGTCATACTGCGTTTGCATCTCAGAAGGAGAGAGGGGCTTCCTTAAAGGCTCTTCAATACATTTTCCCCAACATGAAGAAGGGATAGGGACAACTGGGGTAGTCATCTTCTAGATGAACACTGACTGCATGCAAGCAGAGAGAAAAGACAGACGGTGCAAACAGGATAATATATTCATTCTTTGAACAGTTCCTGATCATTTAGAACTCCCATTAATGAACCAAATACCCTAGTACATTCATGTATCAGTTCTCTGAAGTACACAGTGCTGTTCTTTTTATTTATGACATTTTTATTACATAACCTCTAATTCTCTATTTAAAATTAAAAAAACCCACCAAAAACAATCCATCAAGGAAGTGTTCAATCACTGTAAAAAATATTCTAGTATTTCTGTCAAATATGATTTATTTTTCTTCAGTCACAGATAGTGCTGACAATGACATGCCCTGAATACCTGTATACAATAATCCAAATTAACAATTAGGAATATCCTGGATGTAGAAAGAATATTTCTTCACTCTTTACTTTTGCATTTGGTAGCAGGTTTGCCTGTGCTAGCGACAGGGTATCTCAAACTCCAGAAGGTGTGGGTTTAAACTGTATAAAATCTCCTGACAGTTAGTGATAAAGGGCTCCTGCTTTCACCAAAATTAGTGAAATGAAGAAATCTGTTCTGATAGCATTCTTTCAAGATGAAAATAAGGTTATACTACTAATTTTGGTGACAGTCCTTAGATTATTTTTTTTTTAAGGATGCAATTTCAGTTGTCATTCAGTCCTCTACTGAAGAGGACAATTTTCCTTACAGATGAAACAGTTTTGCTAGCAGCTCATCCATTATGGCTCAGTTCCACGGAGATATTTATGTATCTAATTTCCACAGAAATCAGAGTAGATAAGGACTTTCAACCTGTCAACTTTTCAAATCAGAAGTTATTAAAAACCCAGACTCTCAAAAATAGCCTTGCTTAGTAGCATGCTAAAGAAATTATGGGCAAAAGTAGATTTGGGAAAGATGGAATATGAAGTGTGCAAGACACCAAAGAGCATCAGCAAAAGGAGAAGACATATATATTGAAAATAATGGCGAATTATATATCAAGTCAGAAAAAAAACCCCCAATGTTGAGTCACTTTCATCAAAGGAGACAGTAGGTTAGAATTAAATCCATGTATTTCCCTTCTACGGTCGACAGAGCAAATGTCCTAGGTAAACTGTAAATATTGCCATATGTAAAAAGCATCAAGTCTTTCAGGTTTTCACTGGCAAGAATAGTATTTATTAAGCATTATTTATGCAGTAATACACATGGTAAAAGCAAGATGTTTTAAAGGAAAATCCTGACAAAATAGAATTAGTTTTATTCAATTCCCCTGATGTGCAGATTTTTGTTGCCAAACACAAAACTCAGCAGCTTACTGCACATCTCTGCTCCTCAGTGGAGATACCTAATTGTTGCCTGTGCAATTTTACATCCACTGTGCTACCAAAATTGCATGGCAATACAGTGGCAGGAGAGCCAGTGGATTGGCTTCGCTACCCAGAGCGGCTCACGAGCACACTAAAGTCATGAACAGCATCCTAAAAAGCTCCCTAAACACACCAGAAAAATGGAGGAGGGAGAAGAAAAGGAAAACAACCTTCCTTTACCACAAATTTCAGATTATCTCATGTTACACTATATTGTAAGTGCTCTCCAATGCTCAGAGAGTTGCTGCTAGCTGAAGCTTCCTCCAGAAATGTACAATCAACTATAGGCAGACAGGCAGAATCATTTAACACCATGCAAGTGGCAAAACGTAACCGTCTCTAGGCAACAAAAGGAGTGTTAGACAGGATATGCATTGCCAACAGAACTGAAATAAGTGATACCAAAGACACAACAGCTGATGGCACAGGACTGGTGCTAAATTAGAAGCCATGGTAAAGCTTTCTGTACAATCAATAAAAATTATGAGACAAAGTGAACCTTGAAATGCAATCCCATGTTGTACCAAGCTTGTCTACAGCAGAGGCAGACTGGCAAAGTCTTTTATTTCAAAACACTGACGCTGCCTGCCCTCCAGGCTCTCATTCCTATGCTCCAGCTGCTCACCCTGCTCCGGCTCAGGCTGTGACATTGTGCATTTTAAAATTCCAGCCATCCTGGTCTGCTGTGGTCGCTCACCCATTTTTTTCCCTCTGGACACCCCCTACTGGAGTCCAGGGCATCGTCTGCGGTAGACTTACAGCTTCCTCATTGCTCCCAGATATTCACTGGATCTTTTGTACTGATCTTTCCTTTCTCTTCCAACACTGTGACAAACTGACCGATCAAAAGCACCTAACACCTCGCATCAAATACTTCTGGTTTTGTTGTGTTGATCACCTTAAACAGTTAAGGCTCACCTTCAGAGAACGCAATCAAATACACCTGAGAACATCTCTTTGTCTCTCCATATTGCCTTCCACTGACCTAGGGCTGCCTATAAGGGCCACAATGCTTTTAAAGTTTCCCCAGAATAAAGTGTTGTGCAATATAATAAAACCTTTCAGGCAGAAGCATCTGGCCACAGTACCTACTTTGCTGCTTGGTTTTCTTCCAGAAGAGACATCATTCTTGCTTTGCTGGCACTGGTATTCATACCACATCATTCACATTTTACTGGAGGGCATCAGTCTGGCTCTGCAAGGCCTTGTTCTCACTGGGTGACAGATCAAGGTCGTCTGTGAAATTCAGAGCTGATGCCCACAGCTGCACAACTCTACCTCGAGGCCTTTGGCTGCTCCAACTGCCTCCTAGTGCAGAGCAGGAGGTGCACTTGGAGGTTGCCTTGCCTGCTGCCTTGAGCACATCAGCTCACCCTCAGTTGATCAAATAGCTCACATCACCCTCTCCCGTGTGTTTTTCAGTCACCTACTGCCAACAACATATTTGGAAATCACCAATAAAGCCCCAAAAAGAGTATGCCTTCATTCCTGCAAGCAGTCTAACAGGTTAGCCCGACCTGTTAGCTGAGCTGCCCATCCCTAATGCAAGACTCAGCCTCATTTTCTACTAAGTCACCAAAGAGACAGCAATCCTCTGACTCCAGTGTGATAGCTCCTACTTTTGCTTGTTAAAAATTATGAAGGGGAAGTCCAAAGGTTGCAGAATCAGTGACTGACTTAATTACTTTTTGCAGGCCTAAAATTCAGTTGAAAGACAACATTTTACCAATAGCTGCTGTCATATAACTGATGTTTGGTAGCCTGCCTGACAAAAAACATGATGTTCAATCCATTACCTCACCAAAAGAAATAAGCATTACACTACTACTCGAAAAAGTTTTTGCAAGCTCTGTTTTCCCCATGTTACCCTGCGAAAGGAGCTACATGGAAGACTAAGCCCTCATTCAGGTAATGATATCCACCTCACTCACATTTTGCCTTTTAAAGCATCTTCTAAGCACTCTGAGATGGCAAAACAAACCTGAATCACATGGAAAAATAAACTACCCCTTACTTAATCTTCCATGACTAGAGACTGGTTCAGATGAGGAAAGAAGAAATGAAATAAAATTCCAACAACTACCACTTAAACACTAAGAAATTTGGCAAAAGCTGTTAATTGTATCCCCATGTATTCTTTAAACAAGCATAGAGATACAGCTGAAAGAACTGGTTTCATAAAGTTTTATCCTCATTATATGTTATACACTGATTGGCATATCTTCAGTTTGCTTTCATCAAAAAAAAAATAAAAATAATGACTGAATATTTCCTTTTTCTGATAATTATGCATTCCTCCTCTTTTAAGATTATGCACTTCCGAATAAAAACAGTACACGATGATACATTTAGACATGATTCCTAAAAGAAAAACTAAAAAATAAAGCATTCAGTTAACACTCCAATCTACAAATCACTTTGAAGTGAAACCTGGTGAAACCCATGGCATCTACTTTAAGGAGATCAACAGACACATGGTAGAAAATTAAAATCAGGTGGAATAAGAAGTTGCTGCCTATATCCCCTCTCAAGGGCAGATTATGCGTTGTACAGATTCTGTTTTTCCTGATCAAGTAAATGACAAATCCCTCCTTGAGCATCAAGAAGAGTCTCAAATGGAATTTGCAAATGCCTAAGCTCAAAACACCTGAGAAAGGTACTTTCTTTTGACCACTCAAGTAACCTTGAGACTTTAAGCAGAAATACTGGATTAGATTCTAAGGCAGTTTCCATCACAGCATCCACAAGGACTGCGTGCTCAAATTACAATTTGTGTAATCAGAAAAATAATCCATTTGGTGTCACGCAGTCTTGTAGAACTCTGCTATAAATACATATTCTCAAGGCATTCAGAGTATAACATGCTCCTGAAAAAAAATCAGTCCAAGAGAAAAGTTAGCATCAGCTCACTTTAATGCAGCACTGTTTGGTTAGGGATAGCCACTGACTCTCAGCCATGCAAATTTAATCCACAACACAGATTCATCAGAGCCCTTAGGAGAGCACCTTTCAAAACTCCTCTGAATCACCACTTCTGCATATAGCTGTTTTTACTGACATACATATGGCAGAGTTTTATTCCCAGTCTCCAATATCAGCATGCAAACTAACAGGCTGATGGCATGACAACAGAGGCCTGAAATCCTCCCGGAGTGTGCACACAGAGATTCTACTGCAGGTCCATTTCCCCAGGAGTTTGCACCATTCTAATTTGAACTGACAGAGTCCTCCCTCCAGTCACGCAATCCCACATCCAGAGAAGCAATTCTTTTTCTTATTGGACTTAGCTCAAACTGCAAATGAAATTGCAGGTTAAGTACTGACTGCATGGCTGAAGCAAAATCCCTTCTTGCAGGCACCTGTGAAACAGACATCTTGAGTATTAATAGTCCCCCCTACCTAACTGCTCTTCAAAAATATATCTGAGATGTAAAAGGTATAGTTCACTGCAGAAATTACAGTTTCTGCAAAGCCATTTCAAAGCAGTGCATCATAAGCACTATGACAGAACTGAGGTTTCTCCTAGTACTGAGCGTGAAATCTTTACTATGAAGAGTAAACCTTCACACAAGCCAATCTCCCTAGGGTACGAACCAGATAAAACGATGACAAAATCTGTGTTGTGGCTACACACGCCATGTATGTAGTGCATAATTAATAAAAGCTGCCATATATGCAATGTATATTTAATAAAAGCTTTAAGAGACAAAATTAGGTACCTCTTCATGATTACAAGCAGTAATTACAATTCACTTCAAAGGAAATAGTAGCATTTTCAAAACATCTTTTTTAAACTGTTCCAAGGAAGTTAAGAAGTTGATATTTAGAAGAGAAACTGGACATTCACTAAACTCTTAGTGCATGCCAAAACACATGCTTCTTGAATTTCTGCAGAAATAAAATGACCTTTATACTTTTGTTCCAGAAGTAGTTCTGAAAATAGTCTAGAATCTACAAACAGTTAGACATTTCACCCCTTAATATTTAGATAACTACTACATAACATCAAGCCACGATATGGAAATGCCTTTTCACAGTGAAGCTTTGACCTCAATTTCAACCTCTGAAGACAGACAAACTTGACATACTGGTAGTTTCACATTTATGCAGATTTTATGATGTTCTTGTCTCCTTGATTTAAATTTACAAAACATACTGGTTAACCAGCTGAACAGCAATCAAATCCAATGAAAACCAAGTTTACTGTTTGCTTCTGTCTACCAAAGAGAACACAAGAAAATACTGGGACAGAAAAAGAGACTATACCATAAAGTATGGCAAACGCTTCAAGTGCTGCAGCTTGATAGCAAATTTTAAGTACTTTCTTACGGGCTACACAGCAGCAGTTTGTGGTTCCAAAGAGTCATAAATGCACAAGTCCAGAAAAGGGCACATTTCCAGTCCTCCTCCAGCAGGAGTGCAGTGGTTCCTCCAACGGAAAGATAACAGCTCAAAGAGAATCCCTCAAGAAATTGGCTGCAATTGATTATGTCAGCTGAGGTGCCCTTGCATCTTAAACAACACAACTATTGCGTTCCCATTACCTCTCAGTACACAACAGAAATTATTTTAATCCATTTAAACACTTAAATTCATACTGTAGTTTTGTTTGAGTGCTTTTGGTTTGTTTGGGGTTTTTTTGGGGGGGGGACAGGAGTGATGCCATTTGAGACAGCAAAATTTAAGCATCTTGCAAACTCTGCACTTTCTTTTCCTTCATTAGATAAGTAACAAAGCCCTCATTAAGCATCAGACACAAACGTAAGTTGCAAAAGCCTAAGTTCAAAACACCTGAGAAAGGCACTTCCCTTTTACAACTAATGTAACTCTGAGACTCTATGAAAACATACTGAAATCAAATCTAAGGCAGCTTCCACCACAACATGATTTACAGGGACTGTACTCACATCAAAATTAATCACAGAAATAATTCATCTGGTTTCGCACAGTCTTGTCAAACCACACTACAAACACAGATTTTCAGATATTCAGAGCACTGTATATTTTTTTTGAAACATTACTCTGAAAAAAGTTTGATTTTCACAAAGAACTTGTTCTTCAATCTCAAGAACAACTAGTTTAAATTTTTCAAGACATACAAGTAATTTCTTGATCCTGAAGAAAACCATAATGGAAGTGACAAAGGATACACCAGTATGCTGGGAACTTTAAGTCCATCACTATACTCTTTTAATGCCTTATACATACATCTTTCTGTTTTAACAATGGATGAAGGTTTCCTGCACTTTTAAGAATGCAAATCTGATTTTCACCATTTAGAAGTTACTCTGTGTTTACAATCTTCCTTCTCAGAAGCTTTACAAACAATTAGAATATCCCACTCTGTGTAAAGACTTCAAGTGGGAAAGCTTCTCTGTTAAAGCTCAGACAGCTGGACTCCAACCCTAACTCACTCAAATTAAGTTGCCCAAACACACAGGTCATGTATGATCGGAAATTGTAACAGTTCTTGCATTGTAGAGGGGATAAATGGCTCACCTTCCTAAAAAAAAGATTACTAGAAAGAATCCAAGTGAAAGTTGTGGTTATTGGCTAAACTAGCTTGAGGCTACTGTCTGAACTGTGAGGGAGAAGTCTTTGGTGTCACAATTTCATCTGGTTTTGTCCTACTTAGCATATCCCATTTATGTGTATTTCTAATTCAGCAGAAAGACTGCCAGAATTACCACACCAGCTGATAACAATTTACATGAAATTAATGCAGCTATTCTGGCTTCTAATTGACGAGACAGCTGAAGTACTGTTAATGTGTAGCCTTCTGCTGGGATTCAGATCAATATTGTCAAGGGGCCAAGATTAGTACTACTTTTCTACACTAACCTAAAAATAATTGCCAGGCTTCAGTGCAAACCTGACTTTTATTTTAAACTTTCCACATCTGCTAGTCCCATGTTATCTCTAATTTTAACTAAGATGGCTAAATATTCCAGTCTGTTGTCAAAATAAGCTAGCAGTAAGCTAATAGTCCCCCTGATTTTTAGGAACACTGATATTCCCTGTACTAAAAGGTCTGGTGCTAATTGCTCAAAATTAATTCTGTGAAGCTATGAGGAATTAACAACAACTTGAACAGGACTAACCCTGTAAGACAAAGCATTTCCAGTATAAGCATGCACTGAATAAAATATCTGGAAAATATGAAAAGAATAATCAAAATGGTGCTATTTCATTCTTATCAGCTGTCAAGTGACAAGGAGCTGCCCAATATAAGAATCTGTACAGCAGTAGGGCTTATCTGGTGTAATATCTAACATTTTACCAGTGCAGTCAGAGCAATGATTCAGTGCTGCTCTGCAGTGTCTGCTGAGCTTAGACTGCTAAAGATATCTAATCAGGAGTGTCAAAACAGATCACAAAGGAAAACTCCATGCCTGGAGTTTGGTAAATGGAAAATATTTACTTATAGAACCATTAAGGCTGGAAAACACCTCCAAGAGCACCAAGTCCAACCTCTGACAAACAGCACCATGTCAACTAAGCTACAGAACTGCCAGGTCCAGTTGTCTCCTGAACGCTTCCAGGGATGGGGACTCCAACTTCCCTTGGTGCAGTTTATAAACATTTTGTTAATTGTTTTTCAGCCTGTAATCTTTCCTAAGTTTAGAACATGAGATAAATCCATTTTATTCAACTTGTAAGACACTGCATCTTCTCTCATGTGGAGCAAGGACAAATACTAGTGTAAAGCAGGACATGTCATTAAGTCAGATCACCAATACCACACCATCCACAGCCTCATTCACTGTAGCATCCTTGTAGCAACAGATACCTCCTAAAACCTTTGCAAACCCAATCCAACGTGGTTCTACGCAGAAGCATAGTGCAACCACACACAGTCTACCCATGTTTTCATCCCACCTCACATTTTAGTTTTCAAGGTTGTTTTGTTTAGGTTCAAAACATATAGACTAGAATTGGAAAGGAACAGAAGGCAAGGTGTAGGAGAAGAAAGAAAAGGTGCATGAACAGGTCATCATGCAAACGAAGAAAAGTTACACCACCATAGGAACATGCTTCTTCCCTTTGTGAGACTGAGCACTCTCTCCTCCCCTAGAACTTGACACAGGAAACCTGCTGTCATTACACACACATAAATAGGCGCCTCAAGTGATTTTCTACCTTAAAACACTACCCATTTCCCCGTGTGTGAAAGGCCAGCAACTGCGCCTTCTTCCTGCACCTATCACTGTAACTGTCACTGCGAGGCAATAAGGCATCAGACAATTAAGTTGTAATTGAAAACAGGGATCATACCAATCATACCTTTCCAAACATGCTGTGCCTGCCCCTGCTCACTCCCCTCCCCTTACATGCCTTGTCATCTTCCTTTCACAAACATCATAATACATCTCTGCCCTGCCACTTGCTGCACACACACAGTGCATCACATCCCCACACGCATTCCCCTCACAGCAACCCACAGCCACTCTCCTCCCTCGCTGCCCCCTCCACACACACATGCTCCTCACCACACCATCCCTACATACAGATGCAACAAACCTTGTGCCCACCACACACATACCACAAATCTATCACAAACGCATCTGTGCACACACGTCGAAACACCACAGCTTACTTAACACACACAAGCCACGACTCTATACACACGACATACCACACGCTGTATCTGCTACGTATATTAAAGGGCAGATAATCCTTGCCACACCCATGGCACACATGCCTTTAAAAATATCCACGGATTATGCCACACCCAATATTCACTCTCTCTCTCTACGTATATATATATACACACACACAGAGCCACAAGCCCATACCAGACAGCAGCATACAGACACAACTACATCCACGCGATGCCATGTCATCCCCCTGCACACCATGTCACATCTCTGCTACAACACAAACACCACATATCGTAGCCGATACACACACAGGCTGACAGAGGCACAGCATTACACTCAGGTCCTATTGTACATCTGCTCTGTGCACACCCCCAGGCTTACAGCACATGTACAAGCACACGGCACAGACTTTTTTTTCCCAGCCCTGCCCTGCGCTCCGACACACACAGCACCTTCCTCCCGGCTCTGCGCGGGGCACGACACGCCTCCA